>NW_026943574.1:0-64967 GCF_024139115.2 Armigeres subalbatus | reverse complement strand
AAACTCGTTATTTATAACCATTTTTAAAACGCTTCAGAAATAGCTTTTTTGCATTTATTTTTTCTGGGACTCAATCATTAGTGAAAATATAAGTGTAAATTGGTATTGAAACTTCCAATGCCCTGCATACAAGAAGGCGATGGCGGGCCGGGGTTTATGGAGATCATCCAGTTAAATCTCAATCATTGCGACACCGCACAGCAAATGTTGTGGGAGCCGACAACAGAAGCAATGTGCGACGTGGCAATTATTGCTGAACTGTATCGGATCCCTTCTGACAATGGCAAATGGGTGGCGGATTCATCGGGGATTGCGGCTACCCAAGTGATGGGCAAATTTTCTATTCAAGAAGTGGTAGACAAAAAGCGAAGGTTTCGTTATCTCCAAAATCAATGGGGTCCTTGAGTGTAGCTGCTACGCTCCCCCAAGATGGACTTTGGACCAGTATAACCGGATGCTGGACTCACTCACGGAGAAGCTGATCGGCCGATATCCGGTGATCATTTTAGACGATTTCAACGCTTGGGCAGTGGAGTGGGGAAGTAGGCTGACTAACGCCAGAGGTTACAGTTTGCTGGAGGTGCTGGCTAAGCTGGAAGTAAGATTTGGCAACGAAGGTACCGTTAGTACATTTCGCAGAGATGGCAGGGAGTCCATCATCGATGGCACGTTCTGCAGTCCCTCGGTGGTGAGGAACATTAGCTGAAGAGTTTGTGAAGACTATACCCATAGTGATCACCAGGCGATACGATATACTGTTGGAACACAAACTTCGACTTCGATAAGGATCTTATTATCGAAGCACTTCAAGCGGATAGCGACGCTACAAACCTTGACGCAGATCAGCTGACGGAAACGCTTGCGAGAGCTTGCGATGCGACGATGCCGAGGAAATTGGAGCCAACGAATAACCGGTGGCCAAGTTACTGGTGGAACGAAAATCTTGCCAACCTTCGCGCTGCCTGTCTCAGAGCTAGGAGACACTTTCAGAGGGCAAGGTCTGAAATGGTCAGAGAGGAGCGAAAAATAGTTTTCCGTGAAGCTAGAGCGGCTTTCAAACGGGCTATCCAAATCAGCAAGTCCAACTGCTTCAAGGAGTTGTGCCGAGAAGCTGATGCTGATCCTTGGGGTAACGCTTATCGAGTTGTGATAGTCAGGGGTCCTGCGACGCCAGCCGAAATATGTCCGGACAATCTGAAGATCATGGCCGCGTACGCCGAACGAAGATGAATACCGAGTAACCGCTGCAGGTATGCAAGTCTCCAATAACGAACTATCATCAGTGTCGAAAGGTTTGAAAATGAAGAAAGCTCCGGGTCCGGATGGAATTCCAAATGGGGATCTAAAATCCGCGATTCCGGACCTGTTCAGGATGGTGCTGCAGAAGTGTTTAGTAGATGGTAATTTTCCGGATACGTGGAAGATCCAGAAACTGGTGCTGCTGGATACACTGGGGAAGCTTCTGGAAAGGGTTATCCTTAATAGGCTTACACAGTTCACGGAGGGTGAGACTTAACGGAAAAAAAAGTTCGGATTCCGTAAAGGCAGACTGACTGTGGATGCAATCACGACAGTCATTAAAGATGCAGAGAGAGCGTCCAAGAAGAAGAGGAGCGGCAATCGGTTCTGCGCGGTAGTGACGCTTGACGTCAAAAATGCGTTCAATAGTGCCAGCTAGGAGGCCATCGCCGCAGCGCTGCATTGAATGCAAATCCCCGACTTCCTGTGTAAGATCCTTAGGAGCTACTTCTTAAACCAGATTCTGGTCTACGACACGAACTCGGTACAGAAGTCGATCAGGGTTACGGCGGGCGTTGCACAAGAGTCTAAACTAGGCCCGACGTTATGGAATGTGATGTACAACGGGGTGCTGATACTGAAGTTGCCCAAAGGTGTAAAGATTTACGAGTTCACGGAAGATGTCGTCCTAACGATAACCGGTGATTTACTGGAGGAGGTGGAAATGCTGGTGTGGGAAGCGACCGACGCAGTAGAAACCTGGATGAATGGAGTCAAGCTGCTGGTGACTCATCGCAAAACGGAAGTGATGCTGGTCAGCAACTGCAAAGTAATCCAGCGGATGCAGATTTCCACCGGAGGGCACGACATCTAGACCTGTGCGCCGCCGACGATTTTGGGTCGGCGCGCCGTCGATGACTAATCGCAATAAAAAAATCAATTAACTTAAGTCGAGTCGAGTAAAGTACAAGACACTGAAAATGGCCTTACAGTTGAAGACGAAATACGTATCTGTAAAGCAATATAACGTGGTGGAATTAATTGGAATAGTATTAAACTCGTCTTATGATAGTTCATAAATGGTGAAAAGGTGGAAATCGTCAGAATTCAATTTCATATCTACCTTACGAGATGGTGTCTCTAAGTCAGTGTGGTGAAATGCATTGTCTGGATTAATAAATATGTTGGTTGATTAGTTTATGAGTTTGCATAAGGCTTTATCTAGTGGATTTCGTCTACCAAGTAGAATAACACATAAAATGTTTAACTGATCTTTGGAATTCGTCTAAGCCAGGCCTTGACTTTGGCATTCAGTTGGGCACCTAAACCTGTAGGTGACTCGCAAATTGTGTTTGATGTGGCACGTAAGCTTTTGTGAAGGCTTGGATACATGCCCAAAGCACCCCATTCTTACAGGATCTGGCATTTCTGCGGACTCAGCGGACAACTGTCATTTTTGTAGATTCAGCTTTGCTGCGTCGCATGCGTGAAAAAATAAAAATGACAGTTATGCGTTGCTTCCGTATCGAGTGGTGTGCCCCCGAAAACGCGAGCAGTTTAAAACTTGGATTCTGTCAGGAGTGACCATAAAGAATTTCAAGGTAAGTTAGCACATTATTTATCTTGACAATATTTTTTTTTTATTTATTAAAATCAACCAGGCCACTTATTTAATCAGTTTTCTTTCTTCCTTCTATGCCTTCGAAAATTTCTTTGAGAATTGCTTCGGAAATTCCTCCTTACGATTTTTTTTCATCGATTATTCCATGAATTCCTTAAATTAATTCTTCCAGATACTAAATACATAAAGTAAAAGATTTATTAGAAATTTTCTCAAGAAACTTCTTCCAGCAATTCCTTTAAAACATTCTTCGGAAATCCTTCCAGAACTTGCAGGAATTTCTCCGAAAATGCTTTCACGAGTTCATTCCGAAATTCTTTCAGTAATGCCTTGGTAATTTTTTGGTGTTTTTTTTTTGTTTTACTCTTTCAAAAATTCAATTGGTAGCTCCATCGAAAACTATTTCATTCTCTAATTATTTTTCTAAGTAGTTGTGAAAAACAAAATTCCGAGAGAATTTCTGGAGAAATCTACGAGGGAATCTTGGAGGCTTTTCTAAGAAACTTTTAAAGAAATCTATGGAGAAATATCAGAGGGAATTCTTGGCAGATTTTTTTAAATTATTTAAGGAAAAAATAAATCGTGAGGAGTTATCAAATGAATTTTTGGAGGAGTTTTTGAAGAAATTCCATAAGGGTGTAGGAGTTTTCAAATGAATTTTCGAAGGCATTTTTAAAAGAGAGCCTGAATCGATTTTCAAAAATAATTCCCGTTGGAACTGCTAAAAAAGTTTTTGAAGGTATTTCTAAAAGATTTCCCCAAAGAATTTCTGAAGGAATTTCCAGAGAAATCCATAAAGAAATGTCTGAAGATCTTTGTGAAGGAAATTCTTCGAAAATTAATTGAAAAATTGCAGCGGAAGATACCCTTTGGATTTTTTTTTGAAATTCCTCTAGGGGTTCCTTAGCAAGCTCCTTGTCAATTTTTCCTGAAATTACCTTAGGGATTCTTTCAAATCTACCTTAAGCAATTTCTAGAGATTTTTTTCCGGATAATCCTTTGAAAATTCCTCCAGTAAATTCTTTGGTTACTTTAGGAAGCTACCTACAGACACTGACAAAACTACCTCTGTAAGGGGAAGGGTCGTTTGACCGAAACCTATTCAGCCGATAGCCATTTGGCCGAACAAACCATTAGGCCAAAACCAATCTGGTCTAAAGGGTCATTTGGACGAACGGGTCATTTGGCCGAAAGGGTCATTTTGCCGAAAGGGTCGTTTGGCAGAAACGGTCATATTGCCGAAACGGTCGTTTGGCCGAAAGTGTCATTTGGCCGAACAGGATATTTGGCCGTATTGGACATTTGACCGAATAAGTGAAGAGTGAGTGAAAAGAGAGAAGAGAGATGTCTTAATTCTCATTCCTCATTTCTCACTTCTTACTGTAGAGAGAAGCGTGAAGTGAGTAGTGAGACGTCTCACTACCCACTTCGGACTACTCACTTTTCACAGTGAGAAAAGAGAAATGAGGAGTGAAAAGTGAGACGTCTTACTTCTCAATTTCTACAGTGAGAAGAGATAAATGAAGAAAAAGAAGTGAGACGTCTCACTACTCACTTCCATTTCTCACTGTTCTCTGTAAAAAGTAAGAATTGAGACGTCTCTCTTTTCACTCCTCATTTATCACTTATCGCTGTAAAAAATGAGAAGCTTGAAACGTGAGACGTCTCACTTCTTATTTCTCACTTCTCACTGTGAAAAGTTAGTAGTGCAAAGTGCGTAGTGAGACGCCTCACTACTATGTCTTATTTGGCCAATTGTCTTATTCGGCCAAATGTCCTATTCAGCCAAATCACCCTTTCGGCCAAACGACCTTTTCAGCCAAATGACCCTTTTGGCCAAATGACCCTTTCGGCCTAAAGACCCATTTGGCCAAATGACCCTTTGGTCAAATGACCTTTTCGGCCAAATGACCCTTCCGGCTAAACGACCCTTTCGGCCAAACAACCTTTTCGACCAAATGACCCTTTCGGCCAAATGACCCTTTCTTCTAAACGACCCTTCCAGACAAACGACCCTTTCGGCCTTATGGTTTGTTCGGCAAAATGGGGTATTCACCCAAACAACTTTCAGCCAAATGACAATAAAGATGCAGACTATCGAATTCTCGGAGTATTTGAGCAGAAAATGCTGCGCGGTGAAGAATAGTAAATGGCGCAGAGGAATGAATGAATCACGATTGTACCAAGTTTATAAAAATGCAGACAAAGGTAGGCTGATAAAATATGGCAGATTACAGTGGGCTGAACATGTACTGTGTATGCTGGAAGAGAGACCAGCAAAAAACCTTACGAGTGCCTGGAAGAGGACGTTGGCTCCGGGGTAGACCCTGCACTCGGTGGCTGTGTGCAGTCGAGGAAGATGCTCGTGCAGCCGGTGCGCAGGGAGACTGGCGACTGACGGCCCAAAAACGAGCAACCCGGAAAACGAAATTAAATTCGGTTTTCCTCCCGACAACACGGAGTGTACGACCATCATAGGTACAGGTAAATCAAGAATGAAATTTTTGGACATTTTCCTCAGGAATTCCTTCACGACATTCTCCATTTCTTTTGATTTTTTTTTATCCCTTCAGATATTCATGCAAAGCTTCTTAAAAATTTATTCGGAAATTTATTTGAAATTCTGTTAGGAATTACTTTGAAAATGTCTGTGAGGATTTCTTCGAAATTTTCCTGAAGGGTTCCTACTGATTTTTCTTTGGGAATTCCTTCAGTTCCCAAAGTTTTTTCGGAAATGTTGCCGGATTGCCATGATAAACTTTTTCCGACATTACTTCAAGTAATCTTTTGAAATAACTTTGGAAATTTTTTTTAGGAATTCCATCGGAAATTAGTTCATTTTTGAATAAATTTCCGGATGAAGTCCTGCAGGATTAGCTCTACTAAAGGAATTTCTCAAGGAGAACGTGAATGGATTTTAGAAAGAATACCTATACAAATTTCTGTAGGAATTCTCATAGAATTTTACGAAGGAATTCCTTATAAACTTCACCAAAAAATGTCTGTACAAATTTCCTTAAAAAAATCTAGTTTCCTCAAGAAATTCCTTCAGGGACTACATCAAGAGCTTTTTTGGCATATCAAACCAAATTTTAGGAAAAATATTAAATTTGGTTGGTCATCCCCAGTTTTACTCAGCTAGTATTTATTTTTATTTATGTTGATCATAACATTTTAACATAAATAATATTTTGAAATCAGGTAATGATTAGTGTCGCCGGCAATTGACTATTTTGAATGTGCTGTTTTAGATAGGCAAAGTAGAATGTTGCAATTTTAATCCATCGAAGTCGATTTGTATACTGGCGATTCCTATCGTGTGAATCAAAACCACATGAATCCAAAAACTCGCAATAAAATTGATTTTTCCAGTCATTGAATGTTTCATCCACGCCGGTTCACGCCGCCGCCGCCGGGGCAACAGTGACCACCACGCCGCCGCCGCCGATAATATGACCGGTGCACAGGTCTAACGACATTCCGTCGGTGCGGACTCTGAGACATCTACAGTGTGATGATTGATGACCGGTTGAACTTCAACACCCATGTGGACTATTCCTGTGAAAAGGCGGCTAAAATGATCAGTGCGTTAGCAAGGATCATGCCGATCGTCGGCGGTCCGAAAGGCAGCATTAGGCGTCTTCTGGTGACAGTATCACCCTGTATACTAAGGTACGGAGTTCCAAGCTGGGGAGCTGCGCTCAAGCTGAATAGCATGTTTCGTCTAATGGCCATTCGAGACGCGAGTGCGTACCGAACTGTTTCGTCGGAGGCAGTTTGCGTTATCGCAAGGAAGATTCCAATTTGCATAACCCTAGCAGAGGATATCGAGTGCTACCAACGGAGAGATACCAGAAATGTGAGGAAGGCGGTGCGAATGGACTCTATGGTGAAGTGGCTGACCGTAGTGTGATAATGGAAGGTGGACCCATCGGTTCATCCCCAATGTATCGACGTGGGTGAACAGGAAGCATGGTGAGGTGAACTTTTACCTCGCTCAGTTACTGTACAGACACGGCTGTTTCTGTCAATATCTGCACCACTGTGGCCATTCGTCATCGCCATTCTGTCCGGCGTGTATTAACGTAGAGGAGACTCCAGAGCACGTGTTATTCGATTGCCCAAGGTTTGTAGAATTGCGTAGAGGAATACCTGCCCGGAAGGCGGACAACATCGCACAGCGAATGTTTCTCGAAGAAGGCACGTGGGATGCGGTCAGCAGAGTCGTGACGCAAATAATGTCGGAGCTGAAGCATAGATGGAAAAGGGACTAACGAATAAGCATCTTTTCCGCGGAAAATCCAGCGCAGTGAGCAGTGTCTTGGTTTATTCGCCTACTCCATGTTTCGTCTTCCTTCTACATCACGCCATAGGTACCTAGTACGCAAAACTTACCTCTCGAAAACTCCAAGTACGTGGTTCTCCACGAACATTATACAGGCATCGTGTCCATAGATGACTTCCGGTCTAATGAGCGTTTTGTAGATAGTCAGCTTGGTACGGCGACGAGTTCTATTCGATCGGAGCGTTTCACGGAGTCTAAAGTATGTACGTTTTTCTGCAATGATGCGTCTCGGAATTTCTCTGTTGGTATCGTTATTGGAGGTCACCAGTGTGTCCAAGTAGACGAATTCTTCAACCCCATCGATTTCGTCTCCACCGACACAAACTTGTGGTGGGTGGCTTACATTGTCCTCTCTTGAGCCTCTTTTTGTTATGTATTTTATTCGCTGCTAAATATTTCCTGCCTGCTATTTAACTTCTTCAAGAGATGAGAAGATATGAGAAGTACGGATAGACACTAGTGACAAAATCGTCAGATAATTTGTGCTCATGTTTTTGCATCCCTGACAATATCAATACTCTGACGCAGACAATGAAAAAAAAACTACATCAAGCAATAAGGCTTGAGGAAGACATCAAATTGAATGTCAATTTCCTTGGACATCCATCGATACAACTAGACACAAAGCCGAAAACGAAATCAACACTGGTGGCAAATCGAACGCATCCTTTTCTTTATCAAATTCCAGGAGCTCAGCGTCCATCATCCTATTTGGCTTGAATGTGCTCTAACTGAAGCCAAGGCATCATTCGGCGTAGGGCCGACTACTCCAAACCATGATATCCATGGCCTGTCAAGTGCCCCGAGGGAAGTAATCATTCATACGAGGTAAATGAAATAATAACCACATCTCCCGGGCGAAAGGCGAATAAAAACGACAAAATAGACAGTTTCTGACTACTTTTTCTCACCCTTGCGGCAAACTTCTCACACTTTTCGTCCGTTTCGCTGCCCCGTGCCTACTCGGTAGAGCCAGTGCTCGCTGGCTGTGGTCTCGGCGGTTGGTTGTTGCTGAGAAGATGCGTTCCCGGGTGCCCCCGGTCTTCTTGGGAGACTTTGTTGTTTTCTCAGCGAGAGACAGCCCGGAAAAGAAAAGATAAAAAAAACCAATCGATCGATCGAACTGTTGGCCAATAATGGCTATTGAAAAGTCTCGTCCCAATACGACGACATGCGGACGGAAAAAGATTGCCTTCATGGCACCGTGGGACCAAATTGTAAATAATAAATACAATTTAAAGTAATGAATATAGTTTGATTTTTATAACATTCAAGGGAACAAATAATTTTGAAGAATTCACAGAAATCAAAGAGCGTGTAGAACAATACTGCGTAGATATTGTTTCCCATGATAAATTGGTACAGTATTGTCCCACTAATTAAATTTTAAGAACGGAACAAACTCCAAATAATTAAGAGCTTCATGTTCATTAGAACGCGTAATTATTTGCCTGAAAGCTTCAACGACAGACGAAATGGTTAACTTAAAACTATGGTTAAAAAGAATCCTAAAAATGTTTTTGCCTTCTTCGTATTTTTAAGCAAAGGTGAATTTCCAAAATAATCGAACTGTATAAAAAAGTTTGAACTGTCATTCCCTGCTTAGAAACTTTTGGTTTGCAGTTTCCATCCCACTGTGTACCGGTAGTGAAAAACTCGGATTTTTTTTCCCCGATAGTTGTCTGTTCAACCCGTGGCGAAGAATGGAACCTCAAGTAACTACTGGTATTTTCCTTTTGAATCGACTGTTTTAGTCGTTGTCTGCGTTGCCTCGCTACTGTGTTGACTTCGGTAGATGATGATGATGATGGGTATCTTTCTGGGCTCTCACCTCGGAGAAGCAAGTGCTGATTGGCAATTCCAATCAATCATTGGCACTGACAGGCAAACTGGAGCCAGAGCGATCCGGTAGGTAGGCTGTAAAAATGCGTATTGATCTCTTGGTGTGACGCTCCGGCCGGACACAGAGGATAAGGTGGAATCCACCCCAGAGGGAGGTTATCTATCATATTGAATCGTTTTTTCGCCAATGCGTATCATGTCTAATGTATTCTTCGCTCGAAAAGAATTATCTTTATTATGAATTGTGTCTAACATTCGCAGAAAATCTAACATTTCACAGGTTTATTTTTATTTCACATGGTGATGAGCTTTTTCTCAATATGTGATTTAATAACTTTACTGCATTTAAACCGACCTTCAATCACTCCGAACTGTTTCACTGTCAAGCTTCCGACAACAACAATTAAATTACAATCTGAAAAACTGCTACTGCACTGCAGATCTTGCCAACTTCACAGCCACAGTCGACAGCGGATGGTAAAATTATCCAGCAGCTTTCGATTGATGAATATATTGTTGGTTCTCCCGCCACCGCTCAGGTTGCCGTCGCATCGATCGAAGTTGCTGACGACGCTGAGGAATATAAATGATCGATCCAATCGTTAATATTCTATATTATCTGTTGATGACCCTCGCACAACCGGTATGTGGTGGTGGATTGTGTGGAAATCGTTTTTATACGATCAGTTTGCTAATAAAATTACCGGCCGTTGCCGCTGGGCATTCCTATTCACTGGGGGTTGATTATGTTGCAGTCGGTATGAGTCGTGGCTACCGGTGTTTGCCGGAATCCATCAATCGATGAATTGGACCCTTGCTGGTTGGTACAAGGTGCGACACAGGAAAATAAATGTGTGGCGGATCAGACACTCGTGTTGTATCTTCTGATAGATTTTTCAGTATCTTGCCGGGCTACAATATTTATGTTCAGTTAAATTTAATTCAAAAGTATATATATTTCCTTGAATCGTCATACGATATACACCCCAAAACAAATAGTTATTGACATTCGGGAGCGAAAGTGGAACTTGATCGACAAAACCAAAGAGGAGAATGGAAATCTGCAAACAAGGGACAGGACAACAGAAGTTACGGCAGTTTATGATTGAGGCGATTGCCTGCAATTGTCTAGCGAGGAAACTTTCAAGTCGTCCCTTCGCTAGTGCATCGAATCTATCACAGGCTGTCAATTCTACTCAATGTTATCATGAACAGTTCTCATAAAGCCTCTGCTGATCTTTTTACTGCCCATGATTGCATATTTGTATCATTTGCAAGTAAATTGTTTGTCAATCCTCCCCAAAAACTCAATCATTTCCATCTTACCAAAGATAAGCAAGCTAGTAAAGCCTATTTTACTGTTGTGGGAATATATGCAATAAATTGAGTTTTCTGAACGATTCACAGGCTTTGAACAAAAATGCAGTGTTACAAATATGCGATCATGGGCAATTTATTCGTTGAACAACAGTTTCTTTCACATTTAAAATGGAAAAAAAATCAAACTGCATTTGATTTCCCTAATCCTTTCCCATTGTTTCCTATTGAAAATTGGTCAGATCGGCCTATGGGATCAAAAGTTATCGCCAAAATACGATTTCTATACAAAAAACACGCTAAGAAAATCTCACTCAAGTCTTTTTTGTTATAAGTGCACGAGAGAGGCACAAACACCGCTGGGTGGATGAAATGGTTTTTTTTTAATTTGATGATGGGTCGCCCTCTTATTCTATGTTATTAGGTGCCCTGATTCTTGGTTCTTGTAAGTTTGAAATAGGTTGAATACATTCGATCTACATGTGGTGCAATATGTTCTCCGTGTAAATTATACGGGATTGCTCACATTCGTCTCATATAAAATCGGACTTCCGCTAGAACTAAAAAAAAATTGCACTTTCCGTAGAAAATTGGCCTTGTTGGATTCTCTTTTGAGAATTCAAAAGTTTATCTATCTCGAGAACACTAAACGCTCTGCTAACTCTTAACTATCAGAAAGCTTGTATTCATTGAAAGCATGATTGCAAGTGGGCAGTATCAAATATATGACAGTCCTAATTGCAACAGCGGAGTTCTTAACTTGCATTTTGTAAGCAACAGCAACGAAAATGAGCTGTTCGAATCCTCAGCTACGACCTTACCGTTTGACTGACATCACACACCGTTTGTTCTAGGGAAGAAGTGATGAAATGAACCATTCGGTAAAATGAGCAGTTGGTTATATTTCGATTAAACACTGTTTAGACATATATCAATCATGCACAGGTGTTCTTTGAAATAAAATAAGGTTCCCAAAATCCTAAACACGTGTAGAATTAAAGACCGAAAGAATAGAAAATATGAAGAAAAAAAAACCGTGAAAATTGGGTTTGATGTTATTTTAATCCATTTTGCCGTAAGCAATAATTCTTAAAATTGTCTAAATCAGATATTCTTGGCTCTCCGAATCGTTCTGCAGTTCAGACCAACTGGTCTACCCAATCAACTACGCAACCCAGTGAAGAAGAAAAATGATACAAAATAATATAAAAAGATTCATATGCATACTCAACATAAAAAAGAGAAGTTGTATGATAATTAAGGTTACAATTACAATATATTAAGAACAAGCTGATATTTGAAAGAGGTTGCGTGTGCCGTTTGGATTACTTCTCATCTCTCAGTGTTTCTCACTGCGAGAAGCGAGATATAGAGTAAGAAGAATTGAAAAAATAGACGTCCCACGTTGCATTTCCAGATAAGAAAGAGAAAAAATAAGTGAGAAATAAGAAGTGAGATGATGAGTGTTATCACTATTCCTTTGTCACTACCTATTTCCAACATCTTTTTTCAAACATCTAACTTCTCACAGTGAGAATAAAGAGTGGAAGAAAGAAGTAAATAACTAAGTGAGAATACTAGATTATTATTTCCCTCTTCTCACTGTGAAAATACTTTTCATATGACTTCTCATTCCTCTTGTTTCGCATTTCATACTGAGAAGAAAGAAAAGAAACTGAAACATGAGGAGTGACAAGTGAAAAATGGGTGGTGAAAAGTAATACGTTTCTCTTTTCATTACCAATCTCTCATTTTCTCCTTTCTAGTTTCTAGTTTACTATGTGAGAAAAAAAAGGGAGCAATAAGAAGTGTGAAGCGAGGAGTAGTAAGCACGAATAAAGAAGTAAGAAGTTTCGTTGAGAAAGGAAAATCGAAAATTGAAAAGATATAAAAACCATCGAATTCTCCCTTACTCGATATTGAAGGGACCATCGAGTTAGGGAGGTATCGAGATAGGGAACACAATTATATTTTTTTCTCAAAATATAAAATACTTTCCATAACATGTAGAAATATGGTTTAATCTAAATAGGTCGAAGGCCGTTTGGCCGAATAGTTAGAATTGTTTTCTTATTATGCGTAAGAAGAAGTGAGATTTTCGAAGTTAACAGTTAAAAGTCAGAACTGAGAGGTGAGAAATAAGATGATCGAAGTGAGTACAAGGTAGTGAGAAATAATTACTGAGGAATGGAAGTGAGTAATTAGTAGTGGAATGTGTACAGTATAGCAAATGAAAAGTGAGAATTAAGATGCGATAGTTGCGAAGATAATAAAGACGAAAACAGAAGCCAAATGTAACGAATGATGGATGGTTATTGGGATGTGACAAGTGAGACGCTGAGAAGTGGGTGGTGTGATATGAGATACAAAGGAGAAGGAAGAAGGAAAGAGGAGAAAGTAAGAATGAAGAAGTAAGAAGGAAAGAGAAAGAAGTAAGAAGGAAGTTAGAAGAAATAAAGACGTAAGAAGAAAAAGAAGAGAGGAGAGTAAACGAAGAAAGAAGAAGGAATAAGGAAAAGGGAAGAAGGAGTAAGAAAGATGGAAAGAGAAAGAAGGAACAAGAAAGATAGAAGAAGAACGAAGGATGAAAACTGGAGAAAGTAGAAGGAAGAGGAAAGTGTCATGTGCATCCCTATCAATATTAACCAAAAACTCCAGTCATAAACAAATCACTGAAAGTCATTAACTCCAAACAACAACAAACGCTATAGCTCAAGTTACATAGAACGGCATTGCAACCATATGCAGCTTAAGCCGTACGCACCGCGGTCACAGTACTTGAGTCATTCTTTATTTCCTTTTCCACCCATATGCGAATGGCTTTACATTGCGCATATCGGTTAGGACCACCAAGGCACTCAAATTGCCGACCTTGCGAAGATGCACAAATTGTTTTCGGCCATGCACTCCAGTTGTCTCATTCTCACCCATATGTAAAATAGTATAAGCCAAATATTGTCATAGCTATAAAACCCAGAGCAATCGAAATACAAGCAGGATTGATTATCGAACCGTCAATGCTTTTACTTGCGGTCCTTACTGGCGATAGCTCCCGAGCTCGCCATAGTTTGGATACCCCATTGAAAAGAAAAGACCTTCTCCGATAAATCCAAATGTAAACACCACAAAAGAAAGAAGAAAAATAAGGGAAATATGGTAAAGGTAAAGGAAGAAGGAAGAAAGTATAAGGAAGAGGGAATAAGGGAGAAGAAAATAGAAATAGGTGAAGGCAGGAGAAAGAAGTAGAAAACGATAACAAAAAGATTAATAAAGGAAATTAGAATGAATATGGATATATTTTTATCAATTTTCAATTCTCACATCTCACTTCTCACCAGTCACATCTCGCTCTCACCTCTTAACCTTCAATCCTTTCTTTCCACTTCTAACTTCTTACTGTTCACTACTCACTTAGCACTTCTCTCTTCCCTTTTCTCAATTCTCACTTCTTACTTTTTTCTTCTTACTTCTCACTTCTCACCTCCTTCTCACTTTCACTTTTCATTTCTTACTCCTCGCGTCGAATATCTCATTTCTCAAATTCTCTTTTTACTTTTCACTTCTCTCTTCTCACTGCTCACTACTCATTTCTGACTTATCACTTCTCACTACTCACTTCTTCAGAAACATGGATGAAAGTAGAAGCAAGAGGGAAGGAAAAAGGATAAATAAGGAAAAAGGATAAAGAAAGAAAGTAGAAGGAAGCGTTAAGAAGAAAGCTCACTTAGCACTTCTCACTTTTCAATTCTTACTTTTTACTTTTTACTTCTCACTTTCACTTTTCATTTCTCAGGTGGATCAAAGTAGACCGCGCGCGTGAATGGCTGCAACATTATTTTGCTGTCATAAATTTTCTGTTGTTTCTGTGAAGTAATAAGTAGAATAAGAATTAATTAAGTGCCGTGTTCCTAATGTTGACCAAGAACTGGTTAAATGGATATGAAAAGTCCTCTCTGTTGTACTGGTGAGTTCACTTCATGCTGGATTTTCTATGAAACATCGTTAGTAGAAATCGGGTGATATCCCGTTCAACCTGACTGATAGACTGGATAGGGGACTATGGTACCGCATTATTACTCGATTGTTGGAAGTGATACGTTTAAATGGAGTTCATTCCATCTTCCAGAAAGAATCGCGATAAAAATGAAAAGTTCGTTTCTGCACTCGGATAATTGCTACTCTGATTATGTTTGAGACAAAAAGTAGATCCCTGTCATCATATAACATTCTTGTCTATTCTTTTTTGTGTTTTATAAGTGAATAAACGTCTAAATGGATGATCGAAATGTACCGCATTTCAATGATGATATGTTTTGTTTTCTCGCGTCAAATTTCAGCATAGACCGATTTGTGTTTTATTTTTCATTATAGTTTTGGAAGGAAAAGTCAGGAAATTAAAAAGTTGGTGATCTGTGTCTAATTCTGCAGTTGTTTTTTCTAGAAGACAATCGGAAAACTGATTAAAGTGATTACGTTTCCTATCGTGCTTTGTTTTTTTAATATATATAAGGTACACTGGGGGAAGTGGAAAAGGAAAAATCGATAGTGCATGTTTGAATTAGTGTAAAACCAGTTTAAATGATCTAAATGCGTTCAATCAAAATGGGCTATCAAAAACAGCCAATTTTGCACCAACTGTATGGGTAATTCATATCATTCTGGTCGCTTGAAATTTATGGAAATAGATTTTAAAATTAGGAGTTGTTTTTCCACTTACCCTAGTGGGATGGGGTAAGTGGACAACCCATGTTACCTCGACCTTCAATAGTGATGAGTAGTTACATATAACTAAAATCAATACGATAATTGCTCTGAGTATCTTTTGTGGAATAATTTCCTTACATTAACGGAATAGATCCGCAAGAAATTCTCGTAATAGCTAGGGGAGGGCTGATTTCGCCTTCTCGAACACTAAGTGTACGTAAAATCTATATGCTCGCCCCAAAGATGAACTTTTTAAAAGAAAAATGGGACTTACAGGGTTATAAACTAATCAACTTAGTTTAACGAATTGAGATGATGTCTGTATGTGCGTATTTGTATGTATGTGTGTGCGCAAAGCACGTACAAAATTATCAACTATTCTTAAGCACTTGTCCTTAACCAATTTGTTCGCAAAAAAATTGCATTCTACGGCGAAACTTGTTATCAATAAAAATTATTGTGAATTTTAGAATATATTTACCTATCAATGCTATTTTTAACTTTCTTATACATTTTTTTTTTCATATGTAAACCAGGTGGATTAATCAGGCATTTTCTACTTTATATTAGTCCAATCACCACTGGAATCACAATGATAACAAAGAAGGAACATATTAAGATTCATAGCTATCGAAATAAACCCTGGAGGGAAGAAAAAAATTGCGTAATTAGAACATTATCCACTTTCCCCGCAGTGTTTGTTACCTGGGGTAAGTGTAAAATCTTTGAATTATTTCCTCTCTTGGTACAAACCACTACCAATTGAATGGGATTAGTTTAATTGTATTATTATGGTCACCTGTGATATAAATTCACTTGAAAAAGGGACAATTGGTGCAAATAAGAATTCATTTTATGAATGCAAAAATCAACTTTTTCACGAAACCTAAAATTACTGTTCCTGCGTTAACCGTGTTAGTGCATGTATTATACAAATTTCAACATAAGATTAGTGTGAGCATCAAAGTATATTCTTGCATAATGTTATGATGTGGTAAAAACTGTAAAGTATGTACAATTCCAATTTTTCGAGTCGATTTTTACACTTACCCCCTTTTTCCACTTCCCCCAGTGTACCTTATATATATCTTTATTAGCGCGACTTTCAGCCCAAGGCTGGCTCGGCTCGTAAACGTGTTTGGTTGACCACGCAGAACGATCGCGCGATCATCGAAATATTTGGTTCTGCTTTGTGGGGTCGGTTCGTCAATTAATTAGTGCGCGTTCGATTGTATTTTTGTTTAACGTTGATCAAACTGCACGCTACACTCCGCATTCCGTTTACCAAAACGAACTCTGCTGCAATACCTACCCTATATATCCAAGAAATCACAGGCATCTCGTGGAAGTGCAGATGACTCGTCGGCTTCCATCAAAGCGAGTATCACGTCAACTTATTCCAACCCATTCCTTAATTGACCTGCATTCGGACAAGGCCGGCGCTGGTATTGCTTAATTTTTGGTCACCAGTTCTTACACATTGAAGATGATGTTAGTCCCAAATATCATCTACTGGTTCTCTGTGTAATTACAGCTGACCTGGCAATAACGGAGGAGCAACCGTGGGCGGTCAATCATGCTCATGCTCACTTTCACTTTTCATTTCTCACTCCTCTTATCCATTTCTCAGTTTTTTCTTTTTACTTTTTACTTCTCTCTTCGAAAGTCAAAACCGAAGAAAACAATGCATTAATCCGACGACGAGAAAAAAAGAAACATTTTATCCGACGTTCTTCCAGAGCATCATGGACATCACTAGTTGAAACCGATGAAAACAATAGTGCAGTCCAATGAGCAGCTCGAAGAAGCTCGATGTTGTTACTGTTCTGCTCGTTCTGTTTTGTCAACAAATGGACATGAGAGGAATGGGAATAACTTCGAGCTGCTCATTGGACAGCATGAATTCTGTTAATCCGCTTTTCGAGCGTCTTCGACATTGAAGTCGAAACCGAGGCACAAAATAAATAATTAATCCTTACTCTCAGATGCTCACTTACCATTTGAGTGTCAAACCAGGCTACTGGTTGTATGACAAAAGGTCGAAGGTCAGAAGGTCGAAGGACAAAAGGTCGAAAGTCAAAAGGTCGGAAGGACATAAGGTTGAAAGGTCAAAAGATCGAAAGGTCAAAAGGTCGGAGGGTAAAAAGTCGAAGGGATAAAAGGTCGAAGGACATAACGTCTAAAGGCGAAAGGTCGAAGGAACAAAAAATAGAAATTACAAAAAATTGTTGATACAAAAGGTCGAAGGAACAAAAGGTCTTATTGACAAAATTTGGAGCTTTTTTCCTAGATTCTGTCATTTTCTTCATCACAGGTTTTTCTTTCAAATTTTGCACATCTATATTCATTTTTGCCTTACTTAGCAATATTTCATTTTTTTTCCTCTTTTGTTCTCTCAAATTTATATTTTAATTTTTTTGGTTACGCTTGGAAATATTTCCTTAATTAATGTTTCCTTCTTTTAAACATGGGGCATTCTTAAAAGTTATACATTGGCATTGGCATAACATATTGCAACTTAGTTTAAAAAAAAAACAACTTTTTTTTGCTTACTTTTTTAGCATGAAGAAAATCAAGTTGTATAGTGCTTATTCCTATGTTTAGAAACTGAAATCCCAGTGAGTTGAACTGTACGATGAATAACAACATCGAAGATAGAAAAGCGACCTCAGATCAACCTATAGTGCTATAATCCACCGGAGCCACCGTCCCGGAGGAAACATAGAGTGGTTCCAGTTGAAAACGTTCTGAACTCTGTCGGAAATCAGATGCTCAAAACAAACAACAGAGTCATGGTTTGTATCATTCGGATCCTTGCATTGAGTAAGGTACACTGGGGGAAGTGGAAAAGGAAAAATCGATAGTGCATGTTTGAAGTAGTGTAAAACCAGTTTAAATGATTTAAATGCGTTCAATCAAAATGGGCTATCAAAAACAGTCAATTTTGCACCAACTGTGCGGTAATTCATACCATTTTGGTCGCTTGAAATTTATGGAAATAGATTTTAAAATTAGGAGTTGTTTTTCCACTTACCCTAGTGGGATGGGGTAAGTGGAAACCCATGTTGCCTTGACCTTCAATAGTGATGAGTAGTTACATATAACTAAAATGAATACGATAATTGCTCTGAGTATCTTTTGTGGAATAATTTCATTACCTTAACGGAATAGATCCTCAAGGAATTCTCGTAATAGCTAGGGGAGGGCTGGTTTTGCCTTCTCGGACACTAAGTGTACGTAAAGTCTATATGTTCGCCCAAAGATGAACATTTGAAACGAAAAATGGGACTTACAGGGTGTCAACTTAGTTTAACGAATTGAGATGATGTCTGTATGTGCGTATTTGTATGTATGTGTGTGCGCCAAGCACGTACAAAATTATCAGCTATTCTTAAGCACTTGTCCTTAACCGATTTGTTCGCAAAAAAATTGCATTCAACGGCGAAACTTCTTAGGAATAAAAATTAACGTGAATTATACAATATATTTACTTATCAGTGCTATTTTTAACTTTCTTATATATTTTTTTCATATGGAAAACATGTGAAAGATATCAGTACCGATAGGTGGATTAATCAGGCATTTTGTCATTTATATGAGTCCAATCACCACTGGAATCACAATGATAATAAAGAAGGAACATATTAAGATTCACAGCTATCGAAATAAACCCTGGAGGGAAGAAAAGAATTGCGTAATTAGAACATTATCCACTTCCCCCGCAGTGTTTGATACCTGGGGTAAGTGTAAAATCTTTGAATTATTTGCTTTCCTGGTACAAACCACTACCAATTGAATGGGAATAGTTTAATTGTATTGTAATGGTCACCTGTGATATAAATTCACTTGAAAAAAGAACAATTGGTGCAAATAAGAATTAATTTTATGAATGCAAATATCAATTTTTTGCGAAACCTAAAATTACAGTTCAAGCGTTAACCGTGTTAGTGTATGTGTTATACAAATTTCAACATAGTATTAGTGTGAGCATCAAAGTATAACATTGCATGATGCTATGATGTGGTAAAAACTGTAAAGTATGTACAATTCCAATTTTTCGAGTCGATTTTTACACTTACCCCCTTTTTCCACTTCCCCCAGTGTACCTTATAATTTTTTTTTTTTGGCCTTATTTTTTATCTTTGGTCTCCAGTATAATTTTATTTTTCATACCTTTTCGTTCTTTTCATTATATTCATTTCTCTAATTATTTCTAATATAATTATGTAGATTCTAATTTGATGGATGATCCTTTTTTGAGAACACTTCTAGCTACATTACAAGTTGAGTTTCGAAATATTTAGTGTCAATACGTGGTCTAGTTTAGGATTTAAATTTTTCAAAAGAAAATTTTATTGGCTTTCTGTATTTCACAGGTGGTATCGATCCATCAAAATAACGTGTGGTGAAATTGTTCATTCAATAGTATTTATTAAACCTTCGCAGTGAAAAGATAACAGTTTTTACTGATAAGAAAATAATTTCTAGCATTTAGTGTAATGTCTTAACTTGTCATAAGACAAGTTAAAACTTTCCCATCCCGCCACTTGAATTGTAACTTTACAGCAGCGGTTCTCAACCTGGGGTACATGTACCCCTGGGGGTACCTTCGCCGGGCCCAGGGGGTACCTCGGACAATAATGCATAATGGCGGATTTTATGCAATTTTAATCAAAACTTATTGATTAGGTTCTGATACATGTAATATATGTTCTGATATATGTAAAGAACAGAACGATGAATGAACAATTTTTTAAAATCTTCTATGCAATCCACCTGTTCGAAACAAAATGATATGTTAAAGAATATGCTTCTGAACTAAAATTTAAAGTCTACACGTTCGAAAGCCTCCATTTGAGAGAAATGAAGGTTTTTTCCGAAAAGCTCAGTTGCTTCGTTGCAAGAGGATTGGAACCATCCATCTACGCTGCTCGAAAGCCTACTTTTAATCAGCCCGGAGGACTTCTTTCAAGAGGATCGGAGGATTCCTTTCAAGAGGATTTGACACCTCCTTTCAAAAGGTCCGGAAACCTACTTTCAAGAGGTTCAGAAGCCTCCTTCGGGAAGCCTCCTTTCAAGAGGCCCGGAAGCCTCCTTTCAAGAGGCCCGGAAGCCTCCTTTCAAGAGGCCCGGAAGCCTCCTTTCAAGAGGCCCGGAAGCCTCCTTTCAAGAGGCCCGGAAGCCTCCTGTCAAGAGGCCCGGAAGCCTCCTTTCAAGAGGCCCGGAAGCCTCCTTTCAAGAGGCCCCGAAGCCTCCTTTCAAGAGGCCCCGAAGCCTCCTTTCAAGAGGCCCCGAAGCCTCCTTTCAAGAGGCCCCGAAGCCTCCTTTCAAGAGGCCCCGAAGCCTCCTTTCAAGAGGCCCCGAACCCTCCTTTCAAGAGGCCCCGAAGCCTCCTTTCAAGAGGCCCCGAAGCCTCCTTTCAAGAGGCCCGGAAGTCTCCTTTCAAGAGGCCCTGAAGCCTCTTTTCAATAGGCCCGGAAGCCTCCTTTCAAGAGGCCCGGAAGCCTCCTTTCAAGAGGCCCGGAAGCCTCCTTTCAAGAGGCCCGGAAGCCTCCTTTCAAGAGGCCAGAAGCCTCCTTTCAAGAGGCCCAGGCCTCCTTTCAAGAGGCCCGGAAGCCTCCTTTCAAAGGCCCGAAGCCTCCTTTCAAGAGGCCCGGAAGCCTCCTTTCAAGAGGCCAGAAGCCTCCTTTCAAGAGGCCCGGAAGCCTCCTTTCAAGAGGCCCGGAAGCCTCCTTTCAAGAGGCCCGGAAGCCTCCTTTCAAGAGGCCCGGAAGCCTCCTTTCAAGAGGCCCGGAAGCCTCCTTTCAAGAGCCCGGAAGCCTCCTTTCAAGAGGCCCGGAAGCCTCCTTTCAAGAGGCCCGGAAGCCTCCTTTCAAGAGGCCCGGAAGCCTCCTTTCAAGAGGCCCGGAAGCCTCCTTTCAAGAGGCCCGGAAGCCTCGTTTCAAGAGGCCCGGAAGCCTCGTTTCAAGAGGCCCGGAAGTTTCGTTTCAAGAGGCCTGGAAGCCTCCTTTCAAGAGGCCCGGAAGCCTCGTTTCAAGAGGCCCGGAAGCTTCCTTTCAAGAGGCCCGGAAGCCTCCTTTCAAGAGGCCCGGAAGCCTCCTTTCAAGAGGCAGGCCCGGAAGCCTTCTTTTCAATAGGCCCGGAAGCCTCCTTTTAAAAGCCCCCTTTCAAGATGCACGGAAGCCTCCTTTCAAGAGGCCCGGTAGCCTCCTCTCAAGAGGCCCGGTAGCCTCCTTTCAAGAGGCCCAGTAACCTCTTTTCAAGAGGCTCGGAAACCTTCTTACCAGATGTTCTGGAGCCTACCTTCAAGAGGCTCTGAAGGCTACTATCAAGAGGCTCGGGAGCTTACTTTCAAGGGGTTCGGAAACCTCTCTTCAAGGCGCTCGGAGTTCATCTTTCTAGAGGCGTGGAAGCCAACATTCAAGGGGCTCAGAGGCGCCCTTTCAAGATGGCCAGAAGCCTCCTTTTCAGTGGCACGAAAGCCTATTCCAAGAGGCTCGGAAGCTTTTCTCCAAGAGCTCGGAATTGTGAAAATTTCAGTCATCTTTATGGAGAGTCATATATCCCGTTAATTTTTAGTTGCTTTTTTCATATATCTTATGAGTTACACTTATTTTTATTTAACAGCCAAAAAAATAAATAGGGGGTACCTCAATTTATGCAAAGGTGCAAAGGGGTACCTCTCAAGAAAAAGGTTGAGAACCGCTGCTTTACAGGTACGTATTTTGACCTCTACAGTAAGGTCGTCTTTAGTGTCTGAGTCTGAGTCTTCTCCATTCAGCTTGGTTCGCTACACGTCGCTAACCACGCAGTCCACGGAGGGTCTGCAAGTAGAGGTGTGCGCCGCCACGTCACGCCGCCGCCGCCGACAGTTTTTGGCACGCCACCGCCGCCGACATTTTTGCATCGGCGCGCCGCTGTTTTAAATTTGTCACGCCGCTAATCTATAATTTTCCACGCCGATTCAAATTTTCAGTGGAAACTCCAAAGATTCAGTGCAATTTCCATATAATTTCCTGATATATCTCTACAACATCACGTTGAAACTCCAGAGAATTTTTCGTGAAGATTCCAATTATTTCCATGATAATTCCATACAATATCTTGTTGAAATTTTGAAAAGCTCTCCGTAAAAACTAAGCGTGAAAATTGCGAAGTTCCCGTTGAAATTTAAAAAAATCTAATTGAAATTGAATTTTTGAACAAAAAAGAGTCGTTCAGCAGAAAGACGAGCTCGGTGGTCTAATGACTACCGCTTCTGCCTTATAAGCAGGAGGTCGTGGGTTCAATTCCAGGCTCGTCCCTTTCCTACTTTGTATTTCTATCTAGGTTCTTTCTGTGTTTCGCGTTATACCAAAGCGATTCCTACTGTCATTCCTTCCACACAATCCCAAAACCTCCCGTGGCACCTATGAGAGGTTGTAGAGTTCTCTGCATCTTTCTTAAGTAGGTGTCCAACAAACCATCCTTCCCCTTCCTCAGCATTCGTATGGACGTGGCCAGGGCAGATCGCGACTATTGGAGAATGCATTGCTTCCATCTAAGAGTTAGTGATTAGTCCCAAATCAATATCTGTGGTAACGGATGAAAGTGGTGCTACGCTCATACAATAGTATTGGCTTGTACCACCTACGAATTTGTGCGAACTGCTAAATGCTAATGCTAATGCCAATGCTAAAAAAAAGAGTCGTTCAGCAGAAAGTCACAAGGCTGAAAGTTGTTAGGCCGAATATGTCGTTTAACCGAAAAGACTATTTGGTAGAACCTTCACGAGCAAACCGATAACTTTTTTTTAATGTTGTGAAATCGTCGATTATGTTTACTTAATTTGATATCTTTTTGGTCGTTTTAACGGTTAAAATAACAAAACGTAATAGCAGAAATATCTTACTGTGACATTCAATCATAAACTATTCCTGCTGTCGATGAGAGCAAATCGAAAACTAATTTTGATATTGGTTTCCGATAACAAAATAAAACACAGTTTGATGTCATATCATTCAATTTAGTAATCTACAGCAAAATGAGATCAAAATATGTAATCAATCATAATGCTTTATACATATTTGAAAATGAATTATGACTCAATTTGGTGTCAAAATCAAAATATGTTTTCTATACGATTTCATTATGTTTTCAGACTTCGCTAGGATATCTAGCCTACAGTTATTTGGCCGCACGGAAACAAATCCATACCCACAGGCATGAATAAAAAATCATGAAATCATGAATCAGGTCAGTTCATGGAACCATGATTATAATTCATGATTTCAGGAACATTATTCATGGTAGTAGGCAATCCTCATCAGTCGACAGTATGCATAACCGGTTATACTTCGAACACTCCATTCGCAAGAAGTAAGAATGGCTGAGAGGTAGCACGCCGGACTCTCGCTCAGTGTACTCGAGTTCAAATCCCCTGTTGAACTTTTTTTTATTCTGCCGATCTTAACAACCAAAGTATAACGCATTGGTTGCGTTACGCGAAAATAAATCATGAAATCATGATTTATATTCATGGTGAATTTTCATAGCATGAAAACACGACGGATTCATGGAATCATGAATTATTTTCTCATTTCTGGGAATGGATTTTTACCCGTGCGAGAATGTCATTTGGTCGAACAGTTCCTTTGGCTAAAAAAAATCGAAAAGGTCGAAAAGGACTTTCGGTCGAAAGCGTCGTTCGACTGAACTCGTCATTTTGGATATTTTCAAGACAATAACGGGAGAATCTTTTGATTTTCGCCACACAATATTAACGAAAGGTTTCCAGTTTTTCCAGAATAGTTATTTGAAAATTATTTTCAGATTTTCCACGGAAACTACTTTCAAGTATCGAGAACTCTTTGGAATTACCAAGAGGAGCTCTTTGGATTCACCAAGGAAAGTTTTTTGGGATTTACATAAGAATCTCTTCAGATTTTTCACGAGAAGTTGTTCCAAATTTCTATAGCAAAATGTTCGAAATATTCACGAAATGTTCCTATTGAGTTTCTTTTGAGTATTCTTTGAAATTCACACAAAAATTGTGACTGGTAAAAGAGATGCTTTACGTTGGCTTCCCCATTTTAGATTATATAAGACGGTTAGTTTTTTTATCCTTTATTAGAGTGATTTTTTTCGCAGGGAGGGCTGTGGCAATGGCAAAAGGAAAATTTTGGCAGACTTGTAAAAAGTTGTTTACCCTAGCTATTTGGCTGAATTTGCCGTTTGGATGAAAAATTCGTTTGACAGAATATAGACCATTTGACCAAAAATGCCGTTTGGTAAAAAATGTAATTCTATAGAAAGAGCCATTTGGCCCAAAAATGTACTTTCTGCCACTTTCTGTGAAAAGTGTTGTTCGGCTGAATTGATCATTTTGCCAAAAGACGTTTATCCGAATATCAATTCTCCTTAATGGGATTTGGTTAGATGGCTTTTGGCTTAAAGCCAGTATCAACTTAAAAAGTAGATAGGTTACGAAATTTCGTCCAAGGGTCGTTTGACAATTAGCCTTTTAAACGTAAATGTTATTAGGCCAAATGGATGGATATTTTGGATTAAATTACCCGTTCAGTTATTGACATTTTGCCGTATAACCTGTTGGCCTAAACTATATTTTCGGACAAATATTCCATTCTGCTAAACGACCATTTCGGCCAATTTTTGGGCTGATGACCTATTCGACCAAACGACCTGTTAGGGCAAACGACTATTTGGGCCAAATTACCAGTTCGGCCGTGTGTCGCTTGCGGCCAATGGGATTTTCCAACAATTTCTTATTGACAATACATTAGTCGTTCGATAACTGCAACATGTTTTCGTTTCAGTTAGCCAATGGCGTTCGATAACTGCGACGCATTCAAGACGGCAAACAATTGTCAGACGGCGTCAGAATAGATTGTTCAGCGCTATACAGCTATCATCGACATTGACATAGTTTTGAAGCTCAGCTGTCCAAAAACAGCAAAACTGATGTAACTATCGAAATGCTGTTAAAAGTATTGCAGTTGAATTACTTTCAGTTATCGAACGTATAATGTACAAAGAATTTCCCGTAGAAACCCAATAATTTTGAACAATTTTTCGTGGAGATATTTTGAACAATCCTCCGCGGAAATTCTAAAGAAGTTTCCGTAAAACTTATGGGCAGTTTCTCGTGAGCATTCCAGAGATTTTTTTCTTGAAAACTCTTTAGTCTCCCGTGGAAATTCTTAAGAATTTACTGTTTTATTGTTGGCCATGCCAAGCTAGCCGTCTTTATTATTCTAGACTGAGAAAGCCAACGGGTGAACACCTATTCTACCAACCGCACTCTCTTACAATTATCAAGAATTTTCTGTGAAAATTTTGAAAAATATTCAACAGAAGTTCAACAGGAACTTTTCGTAAATTTCTGATTTTTTTCCTGTAGAAGTTAAGAACATTTTTTGAGAAAATTCTGAAGTTTCTTATGCAAATTGCGACGATTTTTCCGCTGAAATTCCAAACAATTTTATTTGGGAATTACAAAGACCTTCTCTTAGTAATTCCAAAGATTGCTCGAAAATATTTTCCAAATTATGGAAAAACATAGATTTTTCTGGAGAAGCTCATTAGATTTTTCATGCGAAATTCAAAAGATTTTTCATTTAATGTCTTGAAATATCCCAAAAAAATGCAAAAAAAATCTTAGAAAATCGTAGTGAAAAAATCGCCACGCCGATTCACGCCGCCGCCACCGGCTAAAATGGCTTTCGGCGTGACGCCGAAAACGCCGCCGCCGCCGACCAAAATTTTGACAAACGCCGCCGCCGACGAATATCGAACCGGCGCACACCTCTCTCTGCAAGTCATCAAAAAATATTTCCACCTGATCGATCCACCTTGCCCGCTGCGCACCTCGCCTTCTTTTCGGATCGTTGTCGAGAGCCGTTTTGACCGGGTTACTGTCCAACATTCTGGCTACAAGCCCGGCCCACCACAGTCTTCCGATTTTCGCGGGTTGAACGAGGGATGGTTCTTCTAACAGCTGAGTATTGCAAATCTTCACCAAAACGATCTCAACAACAATATGCAATATATTACATCCTCACAAAAGGAAATCGGTAATTGAACCCATGATCATCCGATTTTTTGGCGACTGTGTAGAAAGCTACGCTACGAGACTTCGTTAGTCTACTATTCACGCTTGATTTTTTTTTAATGAACAGAATATTAATTTTTCTGTTGAGAGTTTTTTTTTTTTAGTTTAGCCTAAAATTGTTCACTTTGTTGGGTTAGAAATTTAATTTACTTTCATATAGGTAACACGAAAGTTGAATTATTTTGATTAAAAAAACATGTGTAGATGAGGAGCCTAACATGTAGTTTTTCAAATTTCTAACTATACGTATGGGTCATTCCATATGAAGTGACCGAGAAAAAATGCAAACGCGCAATCGACTTTCTTAGAATTGAATGAAATTTTGACCAATTGTTTATGTATGGGTTATACCGCAAAAACCAAAATTTCGTGGTGATTGGACCTCCCCACGATTAATAAGACCATCCCCCTTTTCAGACAAATGTATGAAACTCATCATATTGTTTTGTACATATCTCTGGAACTGTGAGGTCTATAATGAATCTAAGGTAACCATTCGAAAGAAGATTTTTCAAGGAATTTATAAAAAAATTATTTGTTGATGTGCAGTGTTGCCAAATGAACAATTTTTATGTTTTTGTGTGAAAAATGCATTTTTTACCCAATGAGTATATTTTTATTCAGGAAATAACCTCACCAACGTGTTCTTTGACCATTTTTACATTGGAAACGCTTAAAACCCCGAGGTACTATGTTCCGATTTTGAGATACAGGATTTTAAAAATGAAAAGTCCTTTTTTCACTGTGAACATTGTAGATTTTTTTTTACTGATTTCCGAACATACACACATATACGCATTGACACATACATAACACACATACACAGCTCGATTGGTTGCTTCCCCACTTACAGCATCGCGTTTGAAATTTATATGGAGATTAGTATGGAAAAATGTATTTTTTGCATTTTTGCTCCTAGCGGCTTTATTTTATCGTTAATTCAATCATCTGACTCAATTGGAATCATATGCAAGAAATCAATGTTTCTGCCAGCACTATCTGGTCAACTGTCCTTATTATATCTGAAACTCGATTATGCAATGTACATATGTATATATGTTGTACGATATGTACAACATGTGATAGATTTAGTTCGGAAAAGGTATTGGAGGGTGATCGCCCCTTCGGTGGGCTTTGATCACACTGTCCTTATTAGACGGAAAAACCATTTCTCTTTCCGGAATTTTCCATTAAAAATTAATCTGAATAACTACAATTTGTTCCTCAGCACTAAAAGATTAAATTTTTTGAAATAACACTCAGTTGAATTATTGGTACACGTTGTTTGGTAGTTCTGGTAGAATAAACAATTTTGGTCGTCGTTCCAGCAAGGCTCCTTCTTCTTCAAAGATTTTCGGCATCCTTAGGGTCAACTATTAAAAATTAAAACAATATGTCACATGGTTTACGAAAATCTGTTAAACAGCAAATATTATCCATTTATTTTCAAAATACAGCAAATAAAATCATTATCTCAAAGAAGATCATTTTTATGATGTTTGTTATTGGTCTACTATTTTCATACTTTGATAATATACACACACAGTTAACAATTTTTGATTACATGGTGAGTGAGAGAGAGCTCATGGCTATCGTCAAATCACATTTGCGTGCTGCGAAGTGTGGGTTTGATAAAGTAGTAGTAAGATAAAAACTTTTCGTGGATAATTCTGCTCTAGTGGTCTTGTATTGACATTAAGGTCTTCTTCTCCCTTTTATATAGCTACAAATTACGTTTAAAAATTGCATCCAACGTTTTTCGCCATTTTCAACCCTCTTACCTCCCACCTGTCACAAATAGTCACAAATCACTAACCCTATCCTTCTGTACGTACAAGTACCATTAACATAATGATTTGCCTTTTCATACATTATTTTTCCATAATAACATAGTGAATGTCTACTTCCTTATGAGCTAATTTATTTTTACCTTTATCGTACACTAAGTGTACCGAAAGGCTTTGTGTTCGCTCCAAAAACATTTTTTTTATAGAAGGCGGGAGACCCATAGTGTTGTATACCAATCGACTCAGCTCAACGAATTGAGGAGATGTCTGTGCGTGTATGTGTATGTATGTGTGTGTGCATAAAAAAGTCTCATCCACTATTTAGGGGCTTGCTTTTAACCGATTTGTTCGCACCATGTTGCATTTTACGGGAAATCCTGTCCCATTGTTTCCTATTAAAATTTTACTGGTTGGGATTATGGGCTCGAAAGTTATGGTCAAAATACTATTTCCAGAATGAACGAGAAAGGCACCATTACCGCTAGGTTATTTAATCAGGGTTTTTTAGATAACCATATCGTTGATTTTGTCGTAATTGCCTCTCGTATGTCTTTCCTTTGTTGTTTTTTATAAAATGTTTGGTTCACGGTGATTTCTATGTCCCGTAACAATGAAACAAGAACTTTATCAATGTTTTCATCATCGTCATAAATTTAGTATTATTCGTTTCCTCCTTCTCTACTGTGATACTGTATTCCCTAATCCAGATTGAAACACGAGTCTTTCGGTTCACTTAATCTAACGTTAATTTGTAAAAATAAAATAGTATAAAGATTTCGGCTCCGTAACGCTCAACGGCATATGAGCCGAGAGCTTTCGAAATTAATAAATGTTCTATAAAAAAAAAATCCTTCCATAGCAGGTGAAATAATATAGTATCTATGTAAGTAATAGGGGGAAAGACGGCTTTGGCAGGTTTTGTTCTATTATTGTTCTATTATATATTTTATGAAATTTGGCCACAATATTCTTTAATATGCAAAGAATGTTTGGGCTAAATTTGAGCATAGTCAGTCATAAAAAACCCCCTGCCAATAATAGAACAAAACCTGCCAAAGCCGTCATTCCCCCTAGTTAATAGTACGCTCTACAATAATACAGAGAAGCTGTTCCTTCCAAAGTGACTGCGTTGCCAAGTACATTATTTTCTATTCAAAGGCTCAAGTTACATGTTTTACAATTTATTTGAAGAAAACAATATCTTCGAATTCTTGGCAATTCCATAAAAGGTAAAGGTTCGGTATGCATAACAAAATCTTATGTGATTGATAAGTTCCAAATAAATCATATAATATTCAGAACTCCATAACTCGAGAACGGCTCATAGTACCTTGGGGTTTCGAGTGTTTCTTATACAAAATTTCCTGGAGAACACGATGCTGGTGTTATTTTTCAAATAAAAATATACTCATTGGCAGAAAAATACGATTTTATACTTAAAACGCAAAAACAATAGAGTTGGCAACACTTCTACTCAAAATCGATATTTTTCTCAAAAAGTTTGAAGAATTCTCTTCAAAATGCATAAAAAGAAGTTATTTGTAGCTTAAAAACTGTCCAAGATATGAGTTGTTCAAAAATATGGTTTTTACAAATCGTCAGAAACGGGGGGTGCTCCCATTTGCCGAGGGGTTGTCCAATCATCAAATAAATTTGGATTTTTACATATAATCGATAGATAAACAAATCCACGAAATTTGATTAAAATCTGTGAAAGTCGATTACATGTGGTTCGGTCACTTGGTATGGAATGACCCGTATTTAAAAGTTTTCAACATATCACTGTTAATAACATTTTAAAAGCATTTTAAAATATACTTCCTATACTTCACCATGTTGAAAAACAGTGATTTCACGCACATGTCCGTCGCCGCTAGATGGCAACAGCGCGGCTGCGTCAAAGCGAATAGCAAACCGGGACTAGCGTGCGTGGGTGCACTCCTTGGTCGACGAAGGGGAGAAAGTCGTAACACCTGATGATATTCGCCTACTCTACGCGATACGTTAGTTCATGGGCGTAGCCAGAGGGGGGCAGATGCCCCCCCCCCCCCTAAATGGTGGAAAGATTGAACGGGTACTGAAATGAATTCGCTTAAACATGTGCACTTCACGATCCAATCATATTCAGAAATAAGTTTTTTAAATTCAAAAGATTTCCAAAAAATTTATAAGGGTATCCAGGATCCATACTATATGAAATTTCAAAACAACTCGAAACATTTCGGGCTCAAGAATTCTCCTAGAAATCCTTCTAGAAGCTCCCCTGGGAACTTCTAAATTCCCCCACAAATTCCTCTGAAAATCGTTTGAAAATCCTTCTCCTGTAATTGTAATTTCTCCTTATCTAGAAACCCCCAACTAATTTTGTTTTAGGAAATTCATGCGGAAGTTTCTTGAAGATTTCTTTTTTTCCCTTCAAATTTTACTTCTAGACATTTCTTCGGCTATTCTTCCAGGAAAATCTGCGACATTTCCTTCATGATACATTCTAGAGTTCCTCCAAGAATACATACGGAATTTCCTCCCAAAATTCCACTAGAAGTTTCTTCAGTAATTTATGACGGAAATTCTCCGATTTCGCTCCATAATTTCATCTGCTAATCTATAAGAAACTGCTTCGGGCATTCCTCCAGGAACTCTACCTTAAATTCCTCCGGGATAAAGGTAGCCTCACACCTCGGGAATTTGATCCGCGGATTTTTTCCTCATGTATTTTTGCATATGCGATGCTTTCGGGATTTGGGCACGGAAAATCAAAATCCCGGCCCCATTTAAAATGCACGGGGACGAAAATCCGGCGGAAAATTTTCCCGAGGTGTAAGGTAGCCTTAACTTCCAGGACTTTTTCCAGGAATACCTCTATAAATTCAATAGCGAAATCCTCTAGAATTACATTTTGGAATTCTTTCCGCAATTATTTCAGAATATTCTTCAAGAATTCCTCTAGAAATTTCTTTAGGAATTTCTCCAAGAATTCGTCCAAGTATTTCTCCGGAAATTTTTCTCTTCCTTCAGGAATTACTCCAGATTTTTTTCCGCGGAATTGTTCTAGAATTCTTTCCGAACTTCACTCGGAATTTACTCCAGAATTTCATTCGGAAATTAATGTTAGAGTTCCTCCAAGATATCTTCCAAGAGTTCTTCTAGGAATTTCTTCAGAACAAACAAAGAACAGCAATTCATCTGGGAATACTTTCTGGATTTCATCTGGTAATTTCTGCATTGATTCCTCCTGGTATTTTTTCGGGAATTCCTTCTGATATTTCTCCAGGAATTCCTTCATGAACTTCTCCAATAATTATTTCAGTACTACCTTGTGAGAATTCATCTGGAAGTGCTTGTGGGAGTTCCTCCGGGAGCTCTCCCAGGAGTTTTTCCAAAAGTTCCTCTAGTAATCTCTCCAGGAACTTTACAGGGGATTCTTTGATGATATTTGGCAGGAATTTCAAGGGAAATGGGATTTCGGAAGTTCCTCTAGAAATTCAAATCGGGGTATTCCATCGGCTGATCCTCTGAACATTTCTCCGGGAGTTCCACTAGTAGTTCCTCCGGAAATTCATTCAGACTTTCTTTCAGGAGTTCATTAAGGCTTTCTTTGGAAATTTATCTACAAATTCCTTCAGAAGTTCCTCTGAAAATTTCTCTGGGAGCTCCTCCGGGAGGTCCTTCAAGAATTCTTCTAGGAGTTTGTCCTGGAATTCATCCAGAAGTTCTTACGAGAGTTCCTCCAGGATTTCCTCCGGAAATTCTTCCTGTAGTTCTTCAATAAATTCATCTAGAAGTTCCTCTGGCAGTTCTTCCGAAAATTCCTCTGATACTTTCTCCGGGAATTCCTACAGAAATTCCTCTGGGAGTTCCTCCGGAAATTACTCCGGAAGTTCCTTCTCAAAGGAACTGCCGGCGAAACTCCCGGAGAAATGCTCATAAAAACTGCTGGTGGATCTCCCGGAGGAATTCACGTAGGAACTGCCGGAGGAGCTCCCGTAAGAACTCCCGGAGGAATTTCAGGAGAAACTCCTAGAAGAATTCCTAGAGGACCTCCCGGAGGAACTCCCAGAAACACTATCGGAAGAACTTCGGGTTCCAGCTAATTTTCTGAAGAAAGCCCGAATGATTTCCTGAAAAAAGCCTGAATGATCTCCTGGAAGAGCTACTGGTGGAATACCCGGAGGAATTTCTAAAGAAACTCCCGGGAGATTTTTTAAATGAACCTCCGGAGGAACTGCCAGTGAATCTACCAGAAGACTTCTCGGAAAAAATCTTGGAGAATTCATCTTATAGACAAATCTCATCTAGCTGAAACCTTTGTAGAGGTATGTAGCAGGACCATCATCATCATCAGAGGACCTCCCGGAGAATTCCTTGAAGAGCTCCCAGAGAAATTCTCGGAGGAGCTTCTGGAGGGATTTCTGTATAATTCCCGGAGGAAATTCTGGAGAAATTCCCGGAAGAATTTTCAGAGAGCCCCCGTAGAAACTGCCGATAGAGCTACCGGAATAATTCTCGGAGGAAATCCTGGAGGAATTCCTGGAGGTACTCCTGGAAGAATTCCCGGAGGAATTTTCGAAGGAACTCCTGCAGGATCCCGACTAGAAGAGCATAACAGAAACTGAACACAATATTAACATATTGTGATATTTATAACTTATTTTGATACAATTTTGTTCTTAGTAGCCATTATCTTTCAAATGTTGTAACAGGATTTTATCATAATATGATTTAAAAAATGCTTAACACCGAATTGCCCAACAGTAGGCAATTAAAATAGATGTGGCAAAGTCTTCTAGCCATATAGATCGCTGATATAATTTGCAAAGGTTGCCTTATTTGTAATGTTGTTAGTTTTATGTTCTCAAAAAATATTCTTGTTCAGACAAAAACAAAAGTTTCGTATTGTTGATCACAATCTGGAGACCTATCACGAACTGTAAAAATTTGCAACTGCACAGACTGCACAGAAACACTATATTTTGTATCTGATTCTGTTATAAATTTCTAACAAAATATGTTATTTTTATGATCAAATAGTAACAAAATTTGATAGTTTTTTGTTTCCAGTAGTTTGATTTTTGATAGAAATTTAGATATTTTAACAACATCCTGAACCACGTTTCTAACAAATTTTGTTATAAAAATTTAGTATAACATAATAACATAGGTTGATATAATTATGATATGACCTTCTAGTCGGGATGTCCAGTGGAAATCTTGAAGTTTCCACCGGAATTCTTTCTGGATATCTTTGGGAATTAATCTAGGAACTCCTCCAAAAATTCCATTGTTGATTTTATTTTCGGTATAATTTCTGTATAAATTTTGGGAGGAATTCCTGGAGAAATTCTTTGAAATTTTCACAAGAAATTATTCGAAACTTCCACGGAAAAAAATATGGAATTTACACAGGAAGTTCGAAGATTTTTCGCGGAATTCTCAGGAATGTTTATTGGCAATTCTGTCAGCGGAATTTTCACGGAATATTCTTAGGAATTCCACGGTGCAATTTTTCAGATTTTTTTATGAGAAACAGCACGAAAGAATTATCTGAAGAACTCCCTGCAGAACTTATAAAAGAATTCATGGAGGATTTCTTGGAGTAAATAATGATGGAATTTTCGGCCAGTTCTAATACAGGTTATGGTAGATTCTCATACAGAATTGTTGGAAAATCTAACAACCGCCGGTTGGGTGCAGCATCGAATCTTACCGCTGAACTACAAACTTCATGTTCATCTTAAGAGAATAAATTTGAAGAAATTGAATGTTTTATACAAATGCTTCCTGTATCCACGCTTGTGCCGATGCAAAATGAATTGTAGAACTTCGTAGCCACCGTCATCATCCTCAGCATTATTTTGCAGAACCATTAACACTTGCCACTAATGATGTTGCTGGCCGCGTTGATCGATCTTGAAGATTCACAATGCAATCATCGATCGATCGATCGATCGGTCGGCTGATCGGTGGTGAATCAATACAAGACTTGATGCGACGCTGCTGCTGGCTGTGTGCAGCGGGCTTGGCATCCTGGCTACCTGTGTTAAGCGTTTACGACCTTAATCGACGCCTCACTGCGAGAGTTTCCTTTCAGCGATTGTGAAATAAGGTTCGTTGCGCTACTGTTTTCCGCGTTCGCAATTTTCGGCGGTTTTCTCCTTCTTTTTCCCACGAGATGTCTATACTTTCCTCTACGGGTGTTTGCTGTGTGATTCCATCAATTACATGAACGGCGGGAGCAATTATCCGAAAAAGTGAGTGATTTTTTGTTCTCCTCACTGATTGGGGGAAGCCAAACCGAAAATCATCCCACAAAAAGCCGACAAGAAGCCATCAATAATGGAACTACCGGAAGGTGGGTATTGAAAATTGTTGTGTTTTTGGAGTCTGTTCACTTGGGGAAGATCCATTAATTACGTAACGCAAAAATTGGACTTTTTCAACTCCCCCTCCCCCCTATGTCACACTTTTTGTATGAAGCTTCTGAAAATTTTGTATGGATCGTAACACTTCACTCAACCCCCCCTCCCCCCTCTAAGCGTTACGTAATTTGTGGACGTTCCCTTGGGGTGCCGTCAAAGAAGCCATTCCTCAGACCCGTAACAAATTGCGATAATGACGGGGAGTATCTTCCCAGGAGGTCCCACACCTCATACGAGCAACGGTCATAGTTGAATCATATTCTCTACCGATCTACGTCAATGAATGCTCCTGAAAACAAAAATTCGAACTGTTTTTCCTCCATCGATTTAGAATCGAATGTAAGTATGCAAAACAAACCAAGTAATTCAACAACATCACCAAGCTGCTAATTGATTAACCACCGAGCATTAGTCGCACTCACACCGGGCTGATATGGTTCGTTTGGGGCATAAAAGTACCACAAAATACGGGACTAAAGTGCGCGCAAAAATCGATTATGAGCCCCTATCGAAAGTGAAACAATGCGGCGTCGGTTCGTCGGAGTGAAGAAGCCTCAAGCATTGCCCGAATGTTCGGGTCGGTTTATTTTTTTCGGAGATGTTAAACAGTATGTTACTACCCTTGAAAATTAATGTTCACACTTCACTCTCGCTTGTTGACGAATGGAACCGTTTCAGTGTGATGCAATTTGGCCACGCAGATTAAAGTGCACTGATGGATCGGGTGTTGACAATCAATTACACACGAGTCGGTGATTGTGACCTTGTTGATAGGAGAATATTTCTTGATGGAATTTTGAATCGGCGAAAATGAAATTATGCTTCGCAACGTCATGTCGAGAAGATAGCAGATAAGATTTTCTTATAGAAGTTTGTACTCTATATCAATCCCTATAAAATGTCTGAACGACGATTCAGATGTTCCATGGTGTGTGCAGGTATTAGATTGAAATGTCATTACAAATACGTAAGGTGATTGATCCTCATATAATGTTCTTAAAATAGAATAATTTTCATTGAGAATATTGATCCACGGACTATACTAGAAACATCCCCTATTATGACAAAGTAAACTTCTAGTTGAAAATAATAAAAACCCGTTGACTCATTTTGGACGGAAAGCCTTTTTGCCGCCTTTTCCCCGGAAAAGTCATTACAAGGCATAAAATGTATCCCTTTTGCATTCTCGGTATTACAACAGTTCCAAATGCTCCAGCACCCCTCGAGCATTAAATATATCCACCAAATGGCCTTGATGTTTCGGCGAACACTCGCACGTACACGACGCAGGAAATGATATCATCATATGTGCTATGTTACAGAATCACATTTTCCAGTTCAGTTTTCCCACGAAGGGGAAAAAGGATGGTTGTTATCGTCATCATGTCCAGGAAAAGGAAGCACAAACGATAAATTGATACCATTGTAGCCGTCGGCTGCTGCAGTGAGGAAAATTCGTCGAACTATGTCCAAATTTCCTTCAATATTTATTTGCACTAATTGAACACTTGAATTTAACTTTCAACAAATACTGGACCAACGCCAAAAATCTGATGGTGCTATCAAGTGGACCGAAAAGGCAATCAACTCAAGCTTCAAGCACCAAGACGATGACGGCATTTCACTTCAGTAATCCTCCAAGAATAAAAGTGTTCTAACAAATCCCTTCTCCCCTCCACGATGCAACTCTGTGAAAGGCAAATCGTAAAATAGAGCCCTAATTTACGATGGTGTGCAGTCAGTTTAGTGGCCCTGCCGTCAGTGTTGCTTGCGCCAATTTGGTACAGTCGACTTTCGACTCACGATGCACTTCGAAGTTTATGTTTAAATTGGAAATCACTATTTGATTTGTTTGGTGATGGGATAGTTTATTGTTTTAGCACATTAAAAGAGATGAGGAAAAAAACTCCGAAGATAGACAAACTAAAAAATAACTCAATTAATATTCGAAACATTTTACATTTTCAAGTGTACAAATAGAAAATTAAAATTTTTATGTCAAGTTTGGTCTACCTACAATATTTTAGGCACAATTTTTGGCTCTATTTGGATCGTATGTATCGTATGCGACATTTATAAACGTCGACTGTTTCAATTAGCGCTACTCGAGCTTCCACTGTGCACTTCCTCGGCCTTAAACTGTTGCGCCATATATAGCTTCTGCTCCCATGGGCGGATATCAGATCTGCTCGCAACCCCAAATCCCGCCTGAAGAATGAATTAGAGCCAACTTGTTGTTATTGGGATGGTTTTCAGAAAATTTGATTACGACGAAGGCGAGATTGGGTTGATGAATTTATCGCCTCTTCCCCTCGGGATGGCTGAGTCGGGGCAATTCGTTCGTTGACATTTCGCGTAGAACGCCGGTCCTAGACTTGCTGCTGATGATGGAGGCTTATGTCAATACAAAAACTTTCCAAGGGTAGAGTACGAGAGAGTTAGAGGAAGGAGGTTGATAATATAAAAACTTAAAATTGTGTTGATTGTTTGGATGAAGAATGTCACGCCGCTCGTACGGGTACAGTTAGATTGCTCATTGGTCTGGTTTTGGAGCGGCAGTGGTGACTGCCAGTTTCGAATAGTGGTTAAAACTTTGACGAGTGGTTGCATGGCCTTTCAGATTAAATTAACTTTTGAATGGATCGTAATTTATAGAAAATTAATTTAATTACGTCGTGTCATGTTGGTGGATTCATCGTGTTGAAAGTAGTCTATTCGGTTTGAAATTTTCAAACCATATTTGTCATATGAGATACTGGTTTATTAAATGTACAGTTTTTAGCTTTAATAAATTTACCACCAATCACGTTCTAACGATTACTCACACATAAGTTATGACAGTTAGTTGCAGGAACATGCCTCGCCACAGGCAACCAACTTTTTCACATAGCCAGAGTGCAACAAAATCATCCAAACAACTCAATTTTTCGCCATATCAATTTCAATGAAGTCGTTGGTCATTGTCAAACGGGCGCGTTCCGAGCGCAAAACGGGAAGCGAAAGAATCAAACCTCAAAAAACTGGAAACGATGTCAATGCCGCTCACTGATGGCTGCAGTCACCCCCTTCGAAACGTGATTCTACGGAAAGTCCCAAAGCGAAAAAGACATTTTCCCCTTGTTTGCCTTCTTGGAAAACTAGTTTTCCCATGAACGTGCCGGAAATGTACAAATGGTATATTGCGTTTTCGTTTTTCCCCATATTGAGCATTTGATTGGAAAAGTAGGAATGGCCTTGACCTGATGAATTTCGATGAAGTAAACAACCCTCGACTGTTCATTTTCATGGTACCTATTTATTTGTTTTAACAAAGGTTGCCAAACCCAACCAGTAAATAAAAGATTTACTCACAATTCTGTAGAAGATCCTAAAAAATCTGTATCAAGTTTTAATATATACCAAATCGATTTTTATTTTAATACTGTATAGAACCTTTACAGTTCTGCATGTGCTTTATACAAACAATACCTGTATAAGAAGCCTACGCACTTAACTCTTCAATGTCCAATCCCGCCTTAAGGCGAGGTAGGGAATTTGCTTCATTATTAATAACATGCTCCTATATCAATAACATTCGCAAAAAGGACGATATAGAACTAATTTGTGTCATATTATTAGGCACGACAAATGCTGGGAAATGCGTACCAGAAGGAATAAAATAGACCCCAACTCCCGGACCTCAGCCTTTTACCCAGCAACTCCTATTACTATCTCCCCGTGGTGCTGGCTGGGATACGAGCAACCTTAGGGAAAAATGGATAACCAACCCCGGTGGAAACTATGGTCGTAAGCTAACAGGGAATTACGGGAGGGGGGAGTTCAGATTTGCTTCCCTTCTGGGGTACAAATCTGATTGAGCATCTGTTCCTCATGTTTTTTTTTATTTTTAGTTCTTTAGTTCTTTATTTTATACAAGTATATAAATATTTATCAATCAGCACGAAGGCGCCTGCAGGGAAAATTTGAGTCCAAACGTGACCACCATGGAGGCGCCTGCAGTGAACATTTGAGTCCAAACATGACCTGTCGAGGCGTTCATATTGGATCAAGTACTTATCAAACAGCATTGATGCGTCTGAAGTGCAAATTGGAGTCCAAACGTGACCAGCATGGAGGCGCCTGCAGTAAAAATTTGAGTTCAAACATGACCTGACGCGATGAGAAAAATTCTTTGAATCTCCGACGCAGCGTCTGATAAGGCAAGTTGAAGTCGAAGATTGTTGATACCGTAATAAATAACCGCTGTAATCCTTCAATACTACCGTTCATACTGTAGTTAGTCCGACGAAATGGCCTTCTTAGCATAGCGTTATTTGGAAGTGCCCTCGGCTGTACGTTGATATATTTTGCTCCAAAATATCGCTACAACTATTCGGCTTTGCGAAACAACTGTAACCAGTACGGCCCAAGCAATGTTACGGCGATTCCTTAGCAGCTCCAGATCGATAAGCCGATAGCAGATATTATAACTTGACTGGCGTAATGGACCTCTCCACGGTAGTCTACGCAGAGCAAATCGTAGGAAACGTCGTTGCACGGACTCAATTTGTTCTGCACCGTTCAGCAATAGTCCAGTATGGACCGCACCAGTGAGCAAAACAGATGCTTCAGACAGTAAATGTCAGAAAATTCTTTGGCCAAAGAAAGATAAAGCCCAGGGTTTTGGAAGCCTTGCCCACAACGTACGAGATGTGCAACTTGTACGTTAGTTGGAAATCCAAAATTACGCCCAAGTCTTTGACATGAGTTAGTCGTTCTATTCTAGTATTCGGGTGCGTGTAGGCCAAAATGGTGGCTCCAGGGCCTTATGGAGTTCCGAACACCCTTCTCAAGGCAGGAATTTATGCGAACATCTATGCGGAGATGTCTCCATGACTGTAGTAGTTTTTCCGATAGATGGAAAAGGCATAAGCTGGTTCTGTTACCGAAAGCCGGGAAACCGTCTAATTAACATGACGGGCAAGTTGCTGGAGAGGATCATCCTCAAAAGGCTGACCCCGTACTCAGAGGGTACGGGCGGCCTCGCAAGCAATCAGTTCGGGTTTCGTAAGGATAAGTCCACATTTGACGTTGACAGCGTGGTTAAGACCGCTGAGATCTAAGCTATTTTCAGAAGTCAGTCAAAGAAGTGTTCCAATTAATGCAGTAGTACCGCAAGGCTCATTATTGGACCCGGTATTATGGAATATTATGTACGGCGGACTTCTGAAACTAAAGTTCCCTTCTGATGTCAAGATCGTCGGCTTCGCCTATGACCTTAGAAGTCTACGGGGATTTAATTCTTGTGACAGCATACGCTATCAACACACTGGCGGATTGGAAAATTTTCTAGTATTTTGTCCCCATCCAAAACCTCAGATTGGTCCTTGGCCGCCGGAGATGTTCCGGGTTTTTCGAGGGTATGTTAATGCATTTTTTCTTCTGCTTGTCATTTTAAGTGACGTTTACTTCCATCATGTTTTATCCTTTCCCCAGAAACTAGAACTAGTATGATGACCAATGCTGGCTGATCGAAAATCCGTAAGGTATACGCAGAAATATGGCCATTTCCAAACGGTCTGGGATTGGCCCTGAACAGATGTAACTTTCGCAGATCACCCAGAAACTGTTACAAATTGGCCAATGAGTCTTAGGGCCGATTTCTTCCCCTCCGCTTAGTGCTTAAACCAGGTTTAAGCGTATGGGTAAGCACCGTTGATCTTGGCCATCACGACACCCTCAGCGGAAGAATGTACCACCTCTTGGAGCAGATACCGTCCCGTTGTGCAAATAGCCGCCATCCTAGATCCGTTCGTCACCTAATTGACGACAGGAACGTTGTACGGGTCGAACAGGAGGACGACTGCCACAGCAGCTGCTAAACAGATGTACAGTGGTTAAAATTCAATTGTGTTACTAGCACGGCTTCTTCTTGTTTGTCTCTCCGATAGGACACGAAGGTCCACCCAAAACGTGGTTACATGCTTGCTTTTTGTTGGCGCAGATGAGGCACTTTGATGCCTTATGGCATTACTGCGCCTTGTGCTCTTCCTCACCCCAACGCACGATGACACAGCTTACTACGGTCTGGGTCCATACAGTCGTAGGACTTGTGCCCCGACTCTAAGCACGAATAGCACTTGTTCACTGATAGCGGCTGGAGTTTGCTTACTGGGCATACTGACCGGCTGATCTTCAACTTTCATTCTCTATGACTTATTTTGGCCTCCGTGAGTGATCTAAGGTAGGCTACCTGCGTGCCAAAGGTATCGCCTCTTAGGCGTATAGAGGTCTTCTCAACATCTGTGCCGCACTGCTCTCTGATGGCAGAGACGACGTCATCCGCGTTCGTAACCTCGTCCAGTTACTTGAACTGGAGGGTCACTTCCGCCCCCAACGACCTCACATTGACGTCGTCACCCAAGATCTCTTGGGCCAACTTCCTATAGTCCGTCCCACTAGCTTGCGCTCCGCGTTTCAGAATCAAGATCATTTAACCGATCTTGGTGCGGCTGACACTTCGCACGTCCTGACCTAGCACCGAAAGCTTTTCTGCCGCCCGCATCGATTTAAGGACTTCGGTGTACTTTTCCTTATCTGTTTTCACCAACAAGGCCTCGTCTTTATCCTTTGCTTTCTTGCAGGTCGAGATACGCTCGACTTTCGCTTTGCCCTACTGACCAGCTGCCATGGATTTTCGGTCTCTTGTGCCGATGGCACCGGCCGGCTGGTACCCTCTTCTGGCCCCTCTTCTGGTGACTTGCGTCTGGTAGGCGCTTTTCGCCTTTTTGGGACGAGAAGTCGCCTTCTTGGGTCGATGCCCTATGTATCCTAATCTGTTCCGTCCAGACAACGTTTTGCCTTTATGGTCACACGTCGTTTGGCTTTGCTCTGAGCGCCTTCGCCGGATTGCTGCCCTTGCTGTTTCGCGCCGGGCAACGAGGCCGTCAGAGCGAAATCAATCGCCTTTTGGACCATAGTCGCTCTTCCTAGGAAGCAGAAAGCATCAGTTTGGTCACCTTTGTCAGCCTTCTCTCTTCCCAACACCCTGATAAACGCGTCCTGTTCTTGTCTTGCAACTCGGGCGAAGCATCCGAAAGTTCTGTTGCAGTTCCTTACTGATGTTCTGCCTTGCACTCACGAACTCGATGATATTATCGAGATGCTCGGCGACCACCCGCATTCCGTAGTCACTTGCGGAGCGTGCCGGGAAACTCTGGGGCTATTAATTAATTATTAATTTTTGAATAACTCATTATCGTTAGGTAGAATTAATTTTTGAATCACTCATTATTGTTAGGCCCCCCATGTGGCTGTCGTCGAATCCTACTGGAGTAGTCGCCCTCAAAGATCCCATGGTTATCTTTGCATATCTATCGGTATGCAAGGTGTTCATGCATTGGTTTACACTTACATGTTCAAATCCAGATCAGCGCAAGTTTGGGAACGGCATCTGAGCCTACTCCCACCCCGCAGGAAAAGCTTGGTGCCAGGATTAGACAGCGTGCTACAAGGCTCGCCACGGACGGGCGGAAGACAGGCTAGTCATTAGCCCACTCGCCGATTCAAGTCAGGGTCACCCGGCTCTACTAAAAGAGTAGAATGTCCGACTGCCAGCCTTCGCATTGCCATATTACAAAATCCAATTACTATTACTGCGACATCTTGTCGTTAACTCGCGGCCAGAATGCCATAATCAGGACTTCACTGGTATTGATACTGATGTGTCAATTGACACTCCATGGGCCCCTGCACCTAGGAGTATGGCAACTACAAAACATCCCCAACCCACCCTCTGATGTATTGCTCAATCTTTCAGTACCAGATTTCATTTTGGTCATGGAAGGTGCTTTATGACGTTCTCACTTTCTGCGGAGTCCGAAAACCATTTTCAATTTTTCCTGTATTGGAGTTTTTTTTAGTGTGCGCTCCCTTTATTGCCTATGTGTGGTAACGCCCCTAATTTTTGCCGACTAACTAGCTTTTAGTTCACAACTACAGCACTGATACTCGCCGATGTGCTCAAAAACCGTGGATTCAGCATCGTAACATCGTAAATCAAAATTGATATATTGGTAGTTTTGGTCACTCCTTTATGCAGATAAAGTAGTGGCCAAAACTAACAATATGTCAATTTTGATTTGGGCGTGTAAAATATGATGAATACACAGCTTATAACCTGTATTTTTTATAATCGGGGCGGTTTCGTGTTTTAAAATTTTTAAACAGGGTTGGAGGGCGTTCAAACTGGCCCCTCCTAGAAAGGACAATTACGCGTTTTTTTTTTTTTGAAAAATAGACAACTTTGCCATATTTTCGTCTTAAAAGTATCATATACATCGCCACAAAGCTCTTGAACATATCTACGCAATAGGCTTGATAACGTTATAATAGCTTCGTCCAAACTTACGTAGACTATTGTTTAATGTGCATTTGCGGCGAGCTACGCGAATAATTCATATTCTTTCTAATTCACCTAAGCGGTGGACAGCGACTTGAGAACAACTGAGTGAGTGGTGGGTGTTGGTGACGGAATGCCAGAATCAGAATAGATTTCTGATGAGGGTTCTAAATCACTTTATCAGCCACTTCATTAGATCCTTATATTAAAATTCATTTGATCTTTATTAAAATTCACTTATTGATATAGTTCATAATTCAATTAAACGAATTAAACGGTTGATGATCGATGATGGTTGTACCCGTCGAAGAAAGTATTGAATAACCGCCATGATGACGGTTGCCGATGCCTTTTACTCTCCAGGAGTCGGAAGTCATTCGTTCTCCATCTTGCCGTTTCCGAAGGGTTTTCTGTAGTCGGCTGTCAGTGGAGTCGAACTCGATGCATTAGACGAGGGAATCGCCACACACATAGACTAACACAAAATGAACTCCCCCAAGAAATTATGACGTTTGAGCGGGTCGCATAATGAACGCAAAATGAACTTTTGTTCAAATGACAAAATCCATCGGGTAAGTGAATTCGATGAACCGCTGCATTGATTTCCCTACCTCCAAGAATACGGTCATTCGCAGCACCTACTTCCAACACAGCCTTCCGTATCGGTACACCTGGAGATCACCACTGCAGACAGAATCACAAATCGACCACGTTCTGATTGATGGACGGCACTTCTCAGACATTATCGACGTCAGGACATATCGTGGCGCTAACATCGACTATGACCACTATCTGGTGATGGTTAAACTGCGTCCAAAACTATCCGTCATCAACAACGTTCGGTACCGACGTCCGCCGCGGTACGACCTAGAGCGACTGAAGCAACCTGATGTCGCCACTGCATACGCGCAGTATCTCGAGGCAGCGTTGCCGGAAGAGGGTGAGTTCGATGGGGCCCCTCTTGAGGACTGCTGGAATACAGTTAAAGCAGCCATTAACGACGCAACGGAGAACAACGTCGGGTATATGGGACGAAGTCGACGGAACGATTCGTTCTGCGAGCCGAAATGTGCCGGGATAAGGATGGGAGCATCTTGACGGACGAACGTGTGGTGATCGAAAAGTGGAAGCAGCACTAGCAGCAGCAGCACTTTTTTTTTTGCAAGGAAGAATGCATTTACACACTAACCCAGTAAACGTGCATTGTAGTTGCCAAACTACCACACGAAAGTGTACTGGAGTGTCGGACTCGACCATACCGGTAATACCGACTAAACTCCCTTGGGCTAAACCATCGTTTCCCCCAGGAACTACCTCCCAGTACTACTTCTGGGGGATGGCAGTACTAAACGTACTCGCTCATTCTCGCTCACACAGGCACCCGTCCCATGCGAGTCTGACTTGGGTGCTCGCTCTATCGCACCCTCAAACACACCCTACATACTCTGTTGCACCTCTGTCATGCCGAGGAACATTTGCATGGCACTGAGAGTACAGGCAGTGAAAGTCAAGGCACCGGAGGAGACGTCAGTTTAGCGGACGATGGAAGCCAACCAGCCCCACCTGGAATGAAGTTAAGGGCCATCCAACAGCTAAAGACCAATAAAGCAGCTGGTTAGGATGGTATCGGAGCTAAGCTCATCAAGATGGGCCCGGAACAGCTAGCCACTTGCCTGCACAAATTGATAGTCAGAATCTGGGAAACTAAACAGCTACCGGAGAAGTGGAAGGAAGGGGTTATATGCCCCATCTACAAGAAAGGCGACAAGCTGGAGTGTGAGAGCTTTCGAGCGATCACTATCCTCAATACCGCTTACAAAGTTATATCCCAGATCCAGTGGCGTAGCCACGGGGGTGGCTTTGGACATAAAACTCCCCCAGAGGCAAAATTTTTAGAAGAAAATTTGTTTTCGAACCTTCTCGAAATTAAAAAATGTTCAGAAAACCCAAGAGAAAACCTCTCCCAGACCAATTTTCTGGCTACGCCACTGCCCAGATCATCTTCCGTCGTTTGTCACCATTAGTGAATGAGTTCGTGGGAAGTTATCAAGCTGGCTTCGTTGACGGCCGTTCGAGAACGGACCAGATCTTTACTGTACGGCAAATCCTTTAAAAATGCCGTGAATACCAGGTCGCAACGAACCATCTGTTTGTTGATTTCAAAGCGACTAACGACAGTGAATACCGCGTAGAGTTATGTAAAATTATGGACGATAACAGCTTTCCTGAGAAGCTGACCAGACTGATCAAAGCAACGCTGGATGGTGTGCAAAATTGTGTGAAGATTTCGGGCAAACAATCCAGTTCGTTTGATTCGCGCCGGGGTCTAAGACAAGGTGATGGACTTTCGTGCCTCTTGTTCAACATTGCGCTAGAACAGCGGTTCTTAACCTGGGTTACATGTACCCCTGGGGGTACCTTCGATGGCCTCAGGGGGGACATCGGAAAAAATGCGCAATGGCGGATGTAATAAAATTTCTTGATTGATAAAGTTTTGATAATTGTTTAATTTTTGATTCAAAAACTTTGCATTGTACATAAAATACACGCAAATCCAATCAGCAAATTAAATCCTAGTTAATCTTGCCTACCACAACCAGCACAGTACATGAAGGGCTGTAGCACAAAAAGGTTAAAGACCAAAAGAAGAAGGAACAAATTTTGAAAATCTGATCGAAACAAAAAATAAGTATATGTTAGAAAAATATTTATATGTCAAGAATATGCTCGGAAGCCTCCTTTCAAGAGGCTCGGAAGCCTCCTTTCAAGAGGCTGGAAGCCTCCTTTCAAGAGGCTCAGGAAGCCTCCTTTCAAGAGGCCTGGAAGCCTCCTTTCAAGAGGCTCAGGAAGCCTCCTTTCAAGAGGCTCAGAAGCCTCCTTCAAGAGGCTCGAAGCCTCCTTTCAAGAGGCTCGGAAGCCTCCTTTCAAGAGGCTCGGAAGCCTCCTTTCAAGAGGCTCGGAAGCCTTCTTTCAAAAGGCTCTCCATTAAAGATGCCCGGAAGCCTCCTTTCCACAGGCTCCGACGCATCCTTTCAAAAAGCTCGGAAGCCTCCTTTCAAGAGGCTCGGAAGCCTCCTTTCAAGAGGCTCCAGCCTCCTTTCAAGAGGCTCAGGAAGCCTCCTTTCAAGAGGCCTGGAAGCCTCCTTTCAAGAGGCTCAGAAGCCTCCTTCAAGAGGCTCGAAGCCTCCTTTCAAGAGGCTCAGAAGCCTCCTTTCAAGAGGCTCAGAAGCCTCCTTTCAAGAGGCTCAGGAAGCCTCCTTTCAAGAGGCCTCGGAAGCCTCCTTTCAAGAGGCTCAAGCCTCCTTTCAAGAGGCTCAGAGCCTCCTTTCAAGAGCTCAGAAGCCTCCTTTCAAGAGGCTCAAAGGCCTCCTTTCAAGAGGCTCGGAAGCCTCCTTTCAAGAGGCTCGGAAGCCTCCTTTCAAGAGGCTCGGAAGCCTCCTTTCAAGAGGCTCGGAAGCCTCCTTTCAAGAGGCTCGGAAGCCTCCTTTCAAGAGGCTCGGAAGCCTCCTTTCAAGAGGCTTGGAAGCCTCCTTTCAAGAGTCTCGGAAGCCTCCTTTCAAGAGGCTCGGAAGCCTCCGTTCAAGAGGCTCGGAAGCATCCTTTCAAGATGCTCGGAAGCCTCCTTTCAAGAGGCTCGAAAATCTCCTTTTAAGAGGCTCGGATCTTCAAAGTGTTGATGTATTAACATGATTTGAATTTGAAGTTTCACAATTTAAAAAAAAACTTTGGATAGAACTATGTGAATAATAGAAAGTCACATATCTCGTTAGTTTTCAAGACCGTTTATTATATATATATATATATATATATATATATATATATATATTAGTTACGCTTATTTCCATTAGGACGATAAATATAGGGAGTACCTCATTGAACGCAAAAAGTCAAAGGGGTACCTCCCAAGAAAAAGGTTGAGAACCGCTGCGCTAGAAGGTGTCATGCGGAGAGCCGGGTGTAACAACCGGGGTACGATTTTCAACAGATCCAGTCAATTTATTTGTTTCGCGGATGACATGGACATTGTCGGCCGAACATTTGGAAATACGAAGGCGCATCATCTGTGAAAGACGGGCCTACTACGGGCTCCCGAAGAAACTGCGGTCAAAAAAGATCCGCCACTGCACCAAGTGTGTCATGTACAAGACGCTTATAAGAACGGTTGTCCTCTACGGACATGAAACATGGACAATGCACGAGGAAGACTTGCAAGCACTCGGAGTATTCGAGAGACGGGTACTTAGGACCATCTTTGGCGGTGTGCAAGAAGACGGTGTGTGGCGGCGAAGAATGAACCATGAGCTCGCCCAACTCTACGGCGAACCTAGTATCCAGAAGGTAGCTAAAGCCGGAAGGGTACGATGGGCATGACATGTTGCAAGAATTCTGGACAGCAACCCTGCAGAGATCGCGCTCGCTTCCGATCCGTCAGGTACGAGACGGCGTGGAGCGCAGCGAGTGAAACCAGGTGCAAAACGACTTGGCGAGCGTGAGGAGGATGGAGATTTGCGGCCTCAAACCGTGTATTGTGGCGTCAAATTGTTGATTCAGTGTTATCTGTTTAGATGTAGACTAAATAAATGAGCAGCTACAAAAGTTAACTCTGTTTACCTTTGCTATGACAAAACCCTCATCGCCAGGAGATGATATTATCTCCTCGATGGGGTATCGCCCACAAGTCCAGATTCCCACCATACCGAACTTATCCGCAATCCAGCTGCTGTTTCCGACAGGGATGCGGTCGGACAGCAAGGCAACATCAGCTTTGCACTCAATCGACTCTTGTAGCATCAGTTGAGCTGCCTTGCAGTGGTTCAAGTTTGGACATGTATGGACCCTTCTAGAGGCCGGGCAGGCCTGAGCACCGGTAAGATGCCTGTTGTCTGTGCCCGGGGAACAGATCAGACATCTTGGTGCAGCCTGACGAGCACACCGACCAGCCCACTTTCAGTTTTGCCTTATCCAGCACCTTCTTGGCCTCAGCCACAGGTACTTGAAATGCGGCAACCTGCATTCCCGGATAGCCTTTGCGTAACCGAATTGTGGATTCGGTTATCTCATCCAGGCCCTTGCACTGGATGTTCGAAACTAGGCATGGGGCTCTTACCATTTGCCGCACACATTGCGGCTTGTTGACGACTCCGCTTCGCCTTTTTGGGTACCACGACCTCTACTAAAACTCAGAGGGTCAGTACGGCCTGTTTCAGGCCATGATTACATCTGAAACGTCAGTAATCACCTCCATTGTCTGGCCTCCGCTATCCTCGTAGTGGGGCTGACTATTTTTACGTCGACCGGCACCTCATCTTACCCACCACGGCCATTACCTTCGTCTCCCTACGGTGACCTTTGGGGTGATCGATTAAAGCCACTTCGCCAAGGGAAAGAGTCCTCCTTACCGCCAGACAACGCTCCACCGTCTACTCCACCGTCTCTATGGTTTAATGGGGGACGGAAGACAACCTGACCATTAACCCATCCGCCGTTTCAGGACGATGTCTTACTAAGAGAATAGAATGTCCAGAGTATACCAGCCCTCGCTTCACAATATTGCAATATTCAACAACATAGTCAAATAACATGCATCCAGTATACCATAATCAGGATCTTACTGGAATCAACCCTGGGCTTGTGCTTTGTACACAGTCGCTTTGAAAGAGTCTGCTTACGGACACTTGTGGTTTTTTGGGAGGGATTTAGCAGAGCCCACTGCTAAACTCCATCACGACCTAGGAAGACCCCCTTATTCGCAGTCACTTGGGGAGGGATCGTAAAGGCCTTGGACACGGTCTCTGCTGCCATTAACGATGGCGACAACAAAATGTACAGCAGAAAAATTTTACTGTGACATTAAATTGAAATCTCTTTCTGCTGCCGATGAGAGCAAATTTAAAACTGATTTAGTAGTCAGTTCAATATCAGTTCAAATAATTTAGAAATCAATAGCAAACTAAAATCAAAATAAGTAATCAGCCAGGAAAATCAAAATTCGAAAACAAATTAGGTAGGGGGAATGACGGCTTTGGCAGGTTTTGTTCTATTATTGGCAGGGGGTTTTTTTATGACTGACTAGGCTCAAATTTGGCCTAAACATTCTTTGCATATCAAAGAATATTGTGGTCAAATTTCATAAAATTTGGTCGACAAAAACCCCCCTGCCAATAATAGAACAAAACCTGCCAAAGCCGTCTTTCCCCCTAATTATGATTTCAATTTGATGTCGATATCAAGGTAAGTTCTCTGTTTGCACTTATTATGATGTCAAACATTGCTCGTAATGTACACCCACATCTATTCCAGACATCCGCTAACTGGAGTCATTATTTATTCTTCTTTTGTCCTTCTTCCTTATTCTTTCTGCCTTCATTTTTCTTGCTTCTTTTTCACCATTTTTGTTTTTTCCCCTTTCGAATTATCCCGTTTTTACTCTTTCGACCCTTTGTTCCTTTCGATCTTTTGTCCTTTCGACCTTTTGTTTTTCTGTTACTTTCGATGTATTGTTTTTCTACCCTTTTTACTTCGACCTTTTGTCATTTCGATCTTTTGTCTTTCGACTTTTTGTCATAGATTGACAAAGCAGATACCAAAACCAACTGTGGAGAACAGCGCAAAGTATAACCCTAGCATCCAGAATCAACGGTTTTAAGAACTTACCCCGGTTAAGATGACCTCACATTGGGCTCGCCTCACATACCTCTGTAACAACTGTTCTGTCTCAACAGTTCTCCTTTTCACGTCGACAAATATACTAACAAAATTTAAAAATCTTTTAAAATGTCTATCCATTCCAAAGCCTTCTGGTTCAGAGAGTCTCTTAAGGGTGTCATTGGCGTCTTCTTGGAACTCATTGTTTCTAATTTTTCTCTGTCCAAGTGTTTGATTCATTGAGGCAAGACTCATTTTGGCGTTTGTAATAAGATAGGAAGAGAGTGTTTCAGAAGATAATCGTTATAAATCGCATGAGGGGAGTTTATCTACCGCAAAAAAATTACCGTGGCTTTTTGATGACCACAAATAACGTGTAATGTGGTGTAATCAAGGAAGTGAGAATTAATATCGAGATAAAACAATAGTGTAGCTGATGTTAAGGTTATTCATGAAATTCTTCAGAATTCAGAATCATATTCAAACTTCAGCAAATCTTCTTCAACATTTTTGTTGTGTCTGGCACATTTAAAAAAAAAAAACCTTGCAATACCCTACGTCAATAAATTTCGCCTTGTCATTCATATTATATTGCTCTTTTTCCTAGACAAAGCCTCTATTATCTACAATGGTGCTATACCCGATTTTCGACGATTAATTTCCATTCTTTTCCAAACGCTTCCATCATCGGTGTCTATCATCCCCGTGAGGCCGGCGCTCTATTCCGGGTACGGCTATGGTAGTTCGCAACCCTCCATTTGGCGAAAAAAAGGAAACTAATCACTACCGGCACCCGGTTTCCATGCATGTTGTCTATTCTAGAAACAGCGGAACACAACACAGTCGACGGGACGGGAGGGGAACGGAACTATCACCTCCGGACGACGGAACCATGACTATAGGGAAAGGAAGCGAAAAGCGAAACCCTAACCGATATCGAAAAGTGGGGTGAGTAAAAGAGACAACCACCGCCTCGTATCGCCGTCGTCGGCATGAATGAACATAAAACCAAATAATTGAAATGAAATGCGATATTTGTGTGCGGTGCACGGCTGCCACACACTGCAGACCCCGGAATTGGTGTTTTAATGTTGACGATGGAAGTTATGCTCGAGTGAGTGCGCGCCGTGTGTGAGGGAGAACGAGAAAAGCAACTCGCGCCCGGATCGATCACAGATGGATAATAGGAACGAGTAACTCCGCCCACTTTTCACGCGGTACGCGTCCGTTGCCGGTGGCGCGCGGTTGATCGATATTTGGCCTACTCGTGGCTTGATCGATTTCTTGGTCGGTAGGTATCCATGGAAGCAGTGTCCTACACCGCGGTGTGTCTACGCTTTGGTAGTTTCTGTCGATCATATAGGCCTATTAGCATAATCGTGAGTTAGGACTGATTTTTTTCCTCTACTGAGAGCAACAATCACAAAAGGCTACCGCTTTTTGTTTAGCCGCTTGCAGGCTGGGTTGGGTGGACCGATTTCGTTTGGCATCTTTGGTCACGGGTGCTTTTATGGCGTTTGACGACTTTGACATCGTCGTCCTCGGCTTTTTCTCGTCGCCCCGGTCGTCGTCGGTAGCAGAATAATAATCGAGTCTCTGTGTTGGGTAGTTAAGCGCATAAATCATGAGCTTGTTTTTTCGGGTGGTTTATGAGGTGGAGCGAATCTACGAATTACGCCGGCTAGCTAAGCAGCAATGAGCTCGAATTTCAATAATCTTTGTGTTCAAATTGTACTGCTGGACTTGTATGTTGAGGGTGTAATTCTAGTCGTTGTTGGCTGTATTAATAGTGATTGAATTTATGTCATTAAACTACTAAAATACAAATGTTTGGTTCCAGAAGCATTTATTTTGTTAAGATGTTCATCAAAAAACCCCTCAAATATTAGAGAAAAATGATGAAAATTATCAATTGATGATCATTGCAACGGTCCAGTTCAATGAACAGTAGAGAAAATATGTTGGAACTGAAAAAACATCACTCTCGTTACTACACAGACAGGTCCGTGACAAGGGGTCAAGACAATAATTTCTTGCTCAAAGTACGACACCGAAGTTTCAGAAAAAACGCACTCTTCTAGAATGAGTTTCATGAATAGACAATAGACATGTTGCATGAATACTCCTTATATTCTGGGGACCTCCGGATAGATCACGACCACGGATGTGCTGAATAATTTTCATAAATGATACGAATTAGCATTTGATAATTTCTCAGGTGTGAAAATTAGGCGAGTTGCCCTCGTCGATAACTTTTCAAATTTTGGAATCAATGAATCGCCTACTTTGAGCGTGCTTACAGCGGCACACTAGGAGTTAACTTTCTGAAATCAGTATGGCAAAAGGCATCTAAGGTTCAATTTCTCGAAATTAAGCACCTTCATCAAAAAATATTTAGTACCTAGGCGTAGTAGCAGATACCTTCTTACATAACCGGTACCAAATAGTTTTTCATGAGAAGTTCCTAATTTTAAGAAAACCCGCGTTAGATGTCTTTCACCATACAAATTTCTGGTGGTTAATTCATGCTGGCTTTTTGCGCATATACGATAGCGTATGCTGGCAACGGCGGGTAGAAAACCAGCCACTGCCAATAATTCTTTCTTGCTGAGAGAATAGAACAGTACGCTTTAGCGAAAGTTAAAAAAAATGCGCTCTTCTAGGAGTGCATGTCCATTTTTACGAATGTGTTGACCCGATTTTGTAACTCCCCGATTCTATCACGTTTTCGACACGATTTTATCACGTTCCGATTCTAACACGTTTTTGACCCGATTTTGTCACCCCTATTTTTTTAAAAATTTTACTGGTTCTTTGTATATTATTGAATAATAACGTAAACAGCAATTATTTTCATGAAATAACTTACAACGTCTGTGAATTATTATGAATTATTTCTAATTGCCTGTCAAGGCTTTTGCAAGCCTTTTTGAATGAAAATAACGTGTAGGTACCGAACGAATTTTGATTTCCCAAGGCAAAAAATCAGAAGGGTTATATGCAAGATACGACCGCCCGACGTAAACTGCGTAAAACAAATCATAAGATAATTATTTTGGTTAGAGTCTAGAGTGATTGAAATTTTGACTTTTGCGCTCCCTTATGCTTGAACGATTTTATAATATAACTGAGTACGAGCAGTTTGAAGTTTGTATGGAAATTACTATAGAAATCGCCCCGTATATGAGAGATCGTTTCGTGAGGCGGATCACTAACTATTTAGGGGGAGATCTCCCAGCGCCGGACACCTCCCAATAACGGACAGTTCTTAAAACGACACTACTTGCAGAGGTCCCTCCTTCATCTTATTAAGTACAAAAGGAAGCTATTGAAAAAGCTTCCAACGGCAAGGAATATCAGATCTTCATGTGATAAACGTTGTACAAAATTTGAAGTTGACTAAAAATTCTGCACACCTGTTTTATTACACTTACTTTAATTAAATTGTTTCTTCTTGCTGAGAAAGCTACAGAAATTAGCAGAAACAAAAATTGAAGAGGACATTGAAAAAGGTGGGAATTTGTATTAGGATGTAAAAAATTTAGCTGAAGAGTCAAATAAGCTCCACTAACAATTTTTAAACTTTCTCTTTCCGGTTGAATATTCAAACTACCGCAGCTATCATTTCATACTTTTTATCTGTTGATTGGCATGGCACTCTACGATGACAACGCCAAATACCAGGTTTTTGTTCCAGTGTGTCGAAGATCTGCAGGCATCTCGCAATAAAGACGATTTATTCACTTGCTAAGTTTCCTATGTTGCCAACGTACTCATATATTTTTAGATATTAATGACCAACGTTGCAAAACGGTTTTCCGAAAAAATTACCGGTTTCATAGTAATTCTCATACAAACTTCAAACCGGGCATGCGTGCTTAGTCAAATCACAACCATTGGGATGTTGGATATATGGGGTTGGGAGGTAGCGAGTTTTGTTTTGGACCAACTTTTGTGTAGTTTTTCCGCAAATCATGTTCGATCGCACGCCAATCCATTTATGTTTCGAACAAAATTGGCGTAACTCACTATATATATAAATAGTTGGATATGTCAATTTAAAATGTGAAGTGTTATTTTATAGACGAATCCAAGAAAAAATAAGAAGAAGACACACGACGGTGTTAACTTTGACAGATCCTACAGCGCATTATAGGAAGATCGTTTTAAAATGCTTATAATAAATTCTAGACAAATTGTAATTAAAATCTGATTGATGTATGATACGGAAAAAGTTCCGAAGTTTATGATAGATACATTTTTGGAAAATATACAAAAAAATTAGATAAACTTCCAAATAAGTAATTCAGAACTTTTTCCGTATCGTACATCAATCAGATTTTAAATACAATTTGTCTAGAATTTATCATAAGCATTTTAAAACGATCTTCCTATGTTGCGCTGTAGGATCTGTCAAAGTTAACACCGTCGTGTGTCTTCTTCTTATTTTTACTTGGATTCGTCTATAGGTATGCTGCATAAATAGTAGGATATACGCTAACTTTCACCTACTCTGTGACTGAGTAAAATTGCATTGCTCTCTCTTTCTATCCCACAGGAATTTTACTCAATTTCCGTCAAAAAAGTTAGAGTGTTATCTTGTTTAAAGTTGATAATCAATTTTAATATTCACCTCTTGCTTACATGAACATGTTCAGCATCTGTAGCACTTTTTCATAACACTTCTTTTTTGCTCCGACCGCGGTCAATGCTCTGGTTCTATTTTGTGCGAATCATCGCACAAAAGTAGAGCGCAAGAACCAACCGCAGACGGCGGTCATAACGAAACTGTGAAAATTTACTGGGTTGGTAAAGATTTGGAATTTTAAATGTTTTTACGTTGATAATCAATAGTTCCAATAGGCCTAAAAAATTGCTGGAGAGCTGCCGATTCGATTGATAATAAAATCTCGAAAATCCATTGAAAGATAAAGGAGCTATTAGCGTTTGAAATCTATCCTAATTTCGTGACGGTCTCGAGTTTGGAAATTTCCGTTTTACACCCTGTATCAGAGTCTTCCCCTTAGACGTAGTTTACGTCAAAAAAAACATTCTTTTATGATAAGCTTCAGGAATTGGAAACTTTTAAAGATGTTCCGGTCTTCCCAAGGGGATAACCATAAAATGTAATGGTCCATGGAAAAAAATAATGTCTACATCTTATTGGAATTATTTCTACAAAATGGTGTGAACTTTCGCAAAATTTACTTTCAAAACGCAACAAAATTTTCGGAAAATTTACATTCCTTCAGAACCGATTCCTGGGAACCAGAATCGCCAAACTACGAAACCAGCCCGAAACAACATCCGCGGATTTTTTACGAGTACAGTGAACGTTCGCTGGTTGGGTTTTTTCTAGTTGGGGCGCTTTTTAGTTGGGGGTTCGCTAATTGGGGCGAAACCCAATTAAAAAGCAGCTAAACGTCAGAATGTGATGTCAAAAACGCGTTGACGTTTTGTTTCCGTGTTTGGCGGGATCGATATTTTCTGGAGCGTAAAATTTTCCTTTGTTCAATGCAAAAAGTAAACAACATTGACGCTTGTCAAAACGCCCCAATTAGCGAACGGCATTCGCTAGTTGGGGTGAGGTCGTGCCCCAATTAGCGAACGATTACTGTAAATCTTTCTGAATCACTTCTTGAAACCTTACGGAATTTTGAGTGGGAATTCAATCGGCAGCGGAAAACTGTTGACGGCGGTGCACACATCTAGCCATTTATTTTCACTGAATCTTCAACTCATGTCATCAATACAATCATAAGATATAGAGCTGATTAATTCCGTCAGGATATCAAGTGACTAGAGCCTTATTTGCTCAAACTAAATCAGTTATTCTCAAGTTCTTGATTATTATTTCATCGTTGAATAAACAGATGAAAAATTTACTCAAAAACGAATTAAAAGTCAGAATAGTCCTGATTTGGATTTAAGTAATTTATAAACCCAATATTGTTTTAACACGGGTGCTATTTCTTAATTTCTCGGGTAACCTTAACTTCCACAGCTTTTGAAATACCACCTAATTTTTTTTTCGTGGGGTTACTCATAGTTTCATTGACAGCAAAGGTCATAACCGACTACAAAACCGTGTAAAAAAAGAACTGGGTGTATTGAAACTAATTACACCTGGTTCTTTTTTTACACGGGTGGATTTTAGTTGATTACGACCTTTAGCGTTGATGAAACTATGAGTTAATCCCATGAAAAAAATCACAAAAAATCGAAGAAAATTCAGGTGGTATTTCAAAAGCTGTGAAAAATCAGGTTAACCGGGATATTAAAGAATACCAACCGTGTAAAAAAAATATTGGGTGTACTGTTATAAATCCTTACTTAATGTGTCATGCACAAGACGCTAATAAGACCGGTTCTCCTCTAGGGACATGAAATATGGACAATGCTCGAGGAGGACTTGCAAGCACTCGGAATATTCGAGAGGCGGGTGCTTAGGACCACCGTGCAAGAAGCCGCAAGCCGGAAGGGTACGATGGACAGGGTATGTTGCAAGAATGCTGGACAGCAATTCTGCAAAGATGGTGTTCGCTTCAGATCCGGCAGGTACGTGATGGCGTGGAGCACAACGAGGGAGGTGGGCAGACCAGGTGAAAACGACTTGACGAGCATTCGAGGATGGAGAGATGCGGCCTCGAACCGTGTATTATGGCGTCAAATTGTTGATTCAGTGTTATCTGTTTAGATGTAAACTAAATAGATGAAATGAAAATTCTTAGTCAGGAATTTAGGATTACTAACACATTTATCTGGCTCAGCTAATAACTTCAGCAAGGCAGAAAGATAAAACAATTTAGATTTGAAACAATAATTTAGTAAGAGCTAATAAAATTATACTGTCACACCAGTGCTTGAAAAAAGTAAACAGGAGTAGCTGCTGCAATTTTAAGATCCGGAGCCGAAGGAGAAGTGCTCGCCGATATTCGAAAAATGCGACACGCTAAATCTGCGCCCGCATCTGCGCGGAATGATTATGTACCAAGAGGATATTAGACAGATGCCCGTAGGAGAAGGACATTTGAAGCGTGGGGTACAGTTTTTAGATAATCAGAAATATAAGGATTTTGCTCATGTCATCTTAGGAACAAAGCCACTAAAAGCTACACTCTATGGATTGAATGACGCCAAGGAAATGAAGCTCAAGACCGAGCTGAAGTCGAATGTCTGAGCCAACGAAAGTCTCTTGCACCTGATAAGCAGATTCATCGCCATGAAAGATCTATAAGCCATCAACGTGAAAAACAACGCCGCGGTGGAATGGCAAAAATCAAAGTCGCCCAGTGCCTAAACTACTATCAGCTCGATCATAGCATCAAGTTCTAACTTGATGTTATGATTTTTTTTTTGCTCTACAGTGCAACAAATGCGAAGGCAGTAATCCAACAGTGCAATATTAGTAGAAGAAGAAAACATCGAGCCATCATCACTAGAAATTGCCATAAGAGGGTAGAATTGGGAGACCCGGAGGATCACCAGCAACCAATCAAGGTCAAAAATAATTCCAGTTTCGCTTGTTTTGAACAAAACATTTCACCTATATCACCCAGTCAGTACCAGATCCCGATCCTCCCACCGCCACAACCGGGAAAAAAGCAACTATCGCTGCTGACGTTCCATCGCAAATACCAGGCACAAGCATTCATTAACAGATCTGTTTGCAGCATAATCACCAATGATCGAAAGACAACAAGCCGAAAGTGACAAAAGTTTGAAATGGATAAAATGACAACTTCCTTCATTATTCTCTGTTTTTAATTCATTTTCTTCAATTTTCTTCCTTTTTTCTTCATCCGCCTTCTTCCTCTCTTCCTCCTTTATTCTTAATTTTTCATACTTCTTCCTCATTTCTTGTTTCTTCTTTTTTCCTTCTTCATTCTTATTTTCTTTTTCCATCGCCCTTCTTATTCTTCATTTTATATTTCTTCCTTATTGCTTCATTCTTTCTTCATTCATCTTCCTTTTTCTTTCTTCCTTATTCCTTCTTCCTTCTCCCTTCTTCTTTATTCCTGCTTCCTTCTTAATTCTACTTTCTTCCTTCTTCCTTCTTTCTTACTCCTTTTTCCTTCTTCCTTCTTCCTTCTTCCTGCTTCATTCTTCCTGCTTCATTCTTCCTGCTTCATTCTTCCTTCTTCTTTCTTTCTGCTTTCTTCTTTTGTTTTCCTTCTTCCTTCTTTCTTCTTCCTCTTCCGTCTTCCTGCTTATTTTTCCTTCTTCTTTCCTATCTCTTCATTCCTCTTTCTTTCTTCTTACTTCTTCATTCCTCCTTCTTACTTCTTCTATTTACCTTCTTTTTTCATCCTTCTACCTTCTTTCTTTTCCCTTTTTCCTTATTTATAATCCCTTCTTCTTTCTTCCTTATTCCTAATGCCTTCTTTCATCATGCTTCTATTTCCCTCCGCTTTCCTTTTTCTTCTCTATTGTTCCTTCTTCTCTATGTTTTCTTCCTACTCCCTTCTTTGTTCATCTTTCTTCCTTCCCTCTTTTTCCTTATTTCTTGTACCTTCTTTATTTCTTTTTCTTTTTCCTTTAACCTTCTTCCTTCTTTCTACTTTCATTTTTCTCCTTTCTTCATTCGCCCCCCCCTGTTACTTCTTCTTTTTTCTTCTTTCTTTTTTCTTCTAGATTTTGTCCAATCCTTACTTTTGTTCCTTTCGACCTTTGTCACTTTCAACCTATTGTTTTTGTGACCTATGCTTTGGCGAACGTTTTCATGCAGCACCAGATTTTTGCTAAATTTAGTTTCCAACTGCGCCATCCTTCGTAGGGCCATTGCAAATTTTCCCGAGATCCTTTGATGATGGAATGCCTTCGGTGGCGGTGGCTTGAAGGAGATGTTCGTTCAGGAGAAGAATCGTCCAGAGGACAAGCAGATATGGCGAATTGTCTTCCGGAAATCTCTGGAAATAAAACAACCTAGCTCTACGTCATGGACGTTGTGACATTCGGGTCAACAAGCTTCCTTTGCTTGGCGCAGATTGTGAAAACCCGGTACGCGAAGAAGTTTGCTGTATATCATCGGTGGCGATCATCCACCGCCACTACGTCGACGACTGTTTCGCCAGCGCCAACACCGTGCTAGCAGCCGTTAAGCTGGCGCAGGCGGTTAGATTGGTCTACCTGAAAGATCCAGAATTGGATCCCACTCACCAGAATTTCTACGGAGTCTGAGGGAGGAAAAGTGCCGGGACTCTTCTGCCTGGACAAGCTTCCCGACTGCGTATAAGTTCTTATTCTCGAGCCACATCGCGAAAAGTTGCAGCCATTCATGCGTTTTTGAAATTTACCTTTTTAAACTTTGGCCTTTCATGCCTTTTTCTACCTTTTGTATTTTTTTAATCTTGCCTTTTTCTCCTATTGCCTTTTGCAATTTTTTTCTCCTATTTGCCTCTTTTTTCGCCTTTTGCTTTTCTTACTTTTTCCTTTTTGCCGTTGTTGTCTTCTGCCTTTCTAGCTTTATGTTATAGACTTCATTTGATGCCCTTAGCCTTTTTTGCCTTTCCCCTTTAATACCTTTTGCCTTTCTTTCCTTTTTTGGCTTTTTAACTTTTTTTGCCTTTTTGCCTCTTTGACCTTTTTTGTTCAACTCATATCTAGATGTTGGATACTTTACTTCCAATGATTTCTTGATAATAGATCCCCTGTCATAAGACGAGTTTATACAATCCCATTGAATTCCACCACTTAATTGTATCTTGACAGATACGTATTTCGACCTCAAAAGTAAGGCCGTCTTAGTGTCTCGTACTTGACTCGACTTTTTTTCTTATGATAATAGATGTTCTATTAAGCTTTATGTGATCCCGTACACTCACATTCACTCTTTTATGTTCGTTGTTCATTACTAGCGGCTGTCTCGAAGACACGAAACAATCAAACGGGGTTATTTTTAATCCAAACCCAGTCCTAATTGATCACATCCACAAACACAAAGGCACTTATGGGAAGCGACAAAATCGTAATTTTATTACAGAATCTGCTACTATGATTTCCATCGTCAAATCCAAATAGAAAATTAAAAATACTTTCAGTGAAGTCTTACGATTTCCATGGAAGCTCATCTTTCCGCCATTCAAAGTCATCAATTCTGGTAGTGATCCCAATATTTTCATCTTAGCCTGAAAGTTTAAATCGCAGCTTAGGTCGACTTCTCATAAAATTCTGAGTCTCTTCAAAGTGATATGAAGTGTCAATATCTTGGGTAAGGTAAACCATCAAAAAAAATTTTCGATTCGTATACCCTCTGAAAATAAAGTTTTTTGCTCTCAGAAGCTATTGAAAAATTTAAGCTAGTCAAGTAGTCAAGTCTATGTGGATGCTCAACGAGCATGAAGAATAACCACCAGTGGTTTTGTCAAAGTGTGATCCACCCTAATCTTGAGGTAAAATCCCTTAGGATTGAGAAACAAAATAAAATCCTCGATATTAGCCTTTGAAGATAATCTTTAGATTGGTTTGGCACACTTTTTGAAATATACAAACAGATATAGAACTGATGATTTGCCAGAAAGCTTTTCCGAAGTATGTATTTAATCCGCAGTTCCAACATTTAAAAGTTTGCTCAGAAGACTAAAAAATTGGCATTTTTTTAAATCACATTTTCTTATTACAACCACAAGCATTCTCTTAAAGTTCTTCAGAAAGTTAGGTTCAAAGGTTTACTTGTGTAAACTAAGCAATTCTAAAATAATGGAAGAAATTATGTCCTTACTAGAGAATTACCTTGGATTTTATTGACTTCCGTTAGATGTTTTAAGGTTGCAAGCGAGACGAGCCAGCCTCGGGCTGAAAGTCTCGGTAATAAAGAATAAAAAAGTCCAGTTAACCCGGGTACCTTTTTCGATTGCAAATGATTTTTTCTTAGAGTTTCAAACGACGCTGGAAATTGCAACACAGTGACATCTTCAAACAAAGCAAAGACCGGATTAGTGAGAAGTGAGAAGTGGGCAGTGAGAAGTAAAAATTAAAAAAAATTAAAGGTAAAAAGTGGGAAGTGGAAAGAAAGATGAGAAGAGAGAAGTGAGAAGTAATAGTAAGAAGTGAGAAAGAAGAAGTGAGAAGGGAGAAATGGGATGCGAAAAGTGAGAAAGAAGAAGTGAGAAATGAGAAGTGTTAAGTGAGAAGTTAGTAGTGAGTAGACAAAAGTGTGAAAGAGAGGCCGAAGGAATAAGCTAGAAGGAAAAGAGAAAAAAGTAAAAGGAAGAAGGAGTAATCTGAGCAATGCGGTAAATGAGAAAGTGTGGATCTATTGCATCAACACCTTCTTATTGGCTACTAAGCATATGCGGTATTTCGAAAAATTTCGTTTCAGGCGGTTCGAAACGAAATTCCGCGGAATTTCGCGGAATTTGAGCAAGGCGAAATCTGATTTCTTGATTTCGTTTCGTTTCGTAAAATTGCAAAAATTTCGCTAGAAAAAACTAGCTTCTAACGAAATTTAACGGAATTCCGCGGAACTTCAAAACAAATTTAAACTTGAACCTGACTTTATATTATCAAAAGTTTTGGCTGCGCCGCTGAACCAAATCGTAAAGTTGTTTTCAAAACTTTCGGTTATATTTTTTCTATTAACGCTTACCACATAACCCTTGACATATCCCCATTCTTAGCATGAGCATGAGCATGATTGACCGCCCACGGTTGCTACTCCGTTATTGCCAGGTCAGCTGTAATTACACAGAGAACCAACAGATGAAGTTTGGGACTAACATCATCTTCAATGTGTAAGAACTGGTGACCCAAAAATAAGCAATACCAGCGCCGGCCGTGTACGAATGCAGGTCAATTGAGGAATAGGTAGGAAATTGTTGACGTGATACTCGCTTTTGTAGAAGCCGACGAGTCATCTGCACTTCCACGAGAAATCACTGGGATGTTGGATATATGGGGTAGGAAGTGTGGCAAGGTTCGTTTTGGTAAACGGTCTGCCGTATATAGCATGTAGTTTAAATTCAACCATAAAAAAATCGAATGGACGCTTATCATATAACTGGATGCTAACTAAATTTTCACTTTCTGATTAACTTTCGCACAAAGCAGAGCAAAATTTCGGTGACCAGCGAATCGTTTTGCTTTCCGCACAACGCAAAACTAAATTCCGACGACCGGCCGATCGTTCTTCTTACTGGAGAATCTCAACAGATGCTAACTGTGAACTACAAACCAAGAAATTCGGTTGTAATGCGCCCGAGCAATAAACGCTGCGGACAGGAAAGAGGGGTCCGATACACTGAAATTAGGTTGAACTCACCCAATTTTCATTCTCATGAAAAAGAGCAATCCTGGAAGGTTTCACTACTTCCTCGTCTATAATTAGTTCACTTCGGAAGTTCACTTCAATTTCTATACTGCGACTTAGCGTAATGAGGCCAGACGATATAAACTTAATCATCAATATGTTCCCCACTTGTCCTCATACATTTTGGTCCAAACGTGGTCATGTTTTGCCTTTGAAGTTTCCAATTTCTTCATGCTGCATCACTCGTAGTAGCAAAAATTTTAGCATTCATTTGTGGAACGATGGGAAATACGGACAAACCTTTTATAAGGTTTTTCTAGCTGTAACACTTTTTCACTATAGAAAAAACTCAAAACTATTTTAGAATTAAAAACTGCTAAAAAATGACGGATCGAAAAAAAACCTCCTTCTATAATCATGGCACACTCGATCCTCCCCCTTGACATAACCCCATTCTTAGTCGAAAAATACGGATGTAGTTTTCTTCTAAAAAATGTCTTCAGTGTTCTTCCAAGATTCAAATTTAAATTTGATAATATTTTTTTACTATTTACACAATATGAATTCGGAATCGATCGTGGGACGGCAGCTAGTCCGGGAGAACGCGAAGTGAAAAAAATCTACCTTGCGTAGCAGAAATTTGTTTAACCAGTGTGCAATCGATCGTGTTGATGTTGATCACGCCAGCTAGTGTTGGAGAATGTGAAGTGATAAAACTAATGTCTGCATCGAAGAGCACAAAATTATTTAGTGCGGAATCGATAGTGTTGTAAAAGCTTATTAAACGAAGCACATTGATCTTGCGTTAGATTGATTTGAAACACAGTTTTCGTCTTCTTGTTTTCAAAATAACTTCGTTTACAATAAATATTCAGTCGCTTAACAAGGGGCTTCACTTGAATAACCTTCTCAACTAACCAACGATTCCTTTTCCGTAGCGCTCACAGAGATGCAGTGCATTCCTCGGTCTCTTATAACAATGAGTGTTAAACTAATTTTCCGCTCCTAATCCTAAATTGACAGTTAGGAGCATCGTTAGGTATTGGTCATGAATTGGAAGCTCTGTAGCAAGTATACAATAAGAATAACTTTTTTAATTGATAATTAATAAATTAATAGTTTAATTTCATTTCCCAAGAATATTATTTAATTGGTGAGCTGTGCATATTTGCTGTTTCTCGGCCAATCATGATTGTCAACTACGATGTGTACATTTAATCAAGCTAAGCTCTGCTTTGACTATTTGCACAAAATGTAAGGAACATTGCTGATTTGTGGGCATTTCTAGATCTTTGCATGGAATTTCCAAAAAACAAAATCCAGAATGGGTTGAAAGATTCTTAAAATTGCTGAAAGCTGAAAGCTTACAGCTCATACTGACCATAACAGCTGTTCTCATATGCCAAGGACACACAGACAATAGGTCAATTCCTCGAGCTGATTGTATATAAGACTATGGGTCTGTGAAATTCAATCTGAAATACATGCATTTTATAAAGGTGCACAGGATTCTTCTAATGATCAAAAGTATGTTATATATGTGGACGAATAAGAAGGAATAAGTTTTGGCTGTAACGCTCTTTTCAAATGTTGGTCTAGTAATATCAGTTCTCTATCTGCGTATACGCCTGACAGATGTGGATACATAATTTAATATCCCACTAAATAAAAAAATTAAACCTTCGCATTCATTTTCTAATTTGACTTAGCTCAATACTATAAACGCTGACAAGACAATATGTAGTATGCTTCAGCATAATTACATAATTCTTAAGTGAACTAAGGTTTTGAACGAAATTTGAATCCGTAAATGAAAAATCCCACAATTTTTATATTCTTACATACTTACTGATATAAAATTGATCAGATTCGGGAGCACACGCTCCACGATGAATTCCTTTGAAAGCGGCACAAATGCTGGGGTATTGCCTTGTCGCCGATTTATCACATGCGGCGATTTATCACAGACTGCCTCTTCTGTTATTATAACTCTATTGGTCGCAAAACTGTTATTTGACTTCGAAAAAGTGAAATCAGAATTGCGTACATAATGTAAAACCAATTTAATAAAAATTCCGCGAAAAAAAAAAATAAAATTTCGTTTCGTTTCGAAAAATTTCGAAATTAATGAACCTTGATTTCGTATCGTTTCGAAGTCTCGAAAGTAAATCTATATTTCGTTTCGTTTCGATCCGAATCAACATAGACATTTTAAATTTCGTTTCGTTTCGCCAGAAAAAAGTGTGTTATCGCATACCCTTATTGGCTACAAAGCAAGACCATGCTGAGGGTGGCTGGGTTCGATTCCCGGTGCCGGTCTAGGCAATTTTCGGGTTGGAAATTGTCTCGGCTTCCCTGGGCATAAAAGTATCATCGTGTTAGCCTCATGATATACAAATGCAAAAACGGTAACTTGGCTTAAAAACCTCGCAGAGGATACGCTTCGGCAAATTGCTGTAAGGATTGCATAATTCCGAGACGGCGCTTGAGCTCTGACGACATTGTTAAACTGACATTCCATTTGAAGGACGACCATACCTGAGTAGAAGTATTCATACCTGAATCGGAGACTTTGTACTGTTGTTGCGATAACTGACAGCGCAAGCATTGGGACCTGTCGCTTGTTCAATTGTCCATTTTAGGGGAGTAACATCCACCTCATTTGCTCGGGAGTATAGAGCACAGAGCAAGCTGTAGATCATCTCTGGAGTTACTCCTACCACAACGATGAATTCACGGAATAGTGTGCTAACTGCGTCCGCAGTCAACAAATTAGGTAATATTTCAAGCTGACCGAGGTTCTGGTACTGTTCAACCCGCTTCTGTACCCACGCATCTGTAACATTCCCAGGCTTGGCCACCGCGACCAGTGTTATCAGGTGCAACGTGTTTGCTCGAGCAGCCAGCTGACGGTGGTTAACGGTTGCAGCCAACTCAAAATATCGGATCTTGATGTCCAGTGCCATAGCTCGCCAGTTCTGTTCCCATTCAGCATCAGTCAACACCTCAACTTGAAATTGCGGCGGTACCACCATATCATTGGCTTGCTCCAGGTCGCAGAAATTCAGCACAAGGTTCCGCATGTTCGGCGAGACCATATCCGGATGTATGTAGTGGAGTTGAAGAACATGATATTGTGTTCGGATCGAGTGTTGGACTCCAAGTAGTGGAACTAAATTTACCACCCGATCATTCCACAGCTGCATGATCCTCGTGTACGATCCATACTCTGGAGGATGTTGGCCAAGCAAATGATCTATTTTTGCATATCCGTCATTGTCCAGGGTCCAGCCTGTCGCTTGTTATCGCTGATG
>NW_026943573.1:0-45274 GCF_024139115.2 Armigeres subalbatus | reverse complement strand
TAGTAGGTTCAGATGCACCATTCCTGATTTACGCGCTGATTCGGCTCTGAACCCGGTGTGTTATAAGGCACTTGGAGTCAACCCTTACGCATAGACCTCACTGTTTACAAAGGAACCCATGGGATCACAAGAGGCGACTATCTACAACAGGTAGAGATAACGACCAGGAGGGGGGACCCTTTTAACATGGAAGGAATACAAAAAACAACGAAGGAACAGGTGGAGCGAATGTTTTCGCAAAAAGTGGGAAGCTGCAGCGATCTCCAGTGATGGCGAAGGCAGCAGTAGCAAGTACCAGTAGTTTGGCCAAGATTTCTGAGAACAAGGCCGAACCGGAACCGAGAATAGGGTGCCCACACCAAAATCGACAAGTAGTGTTATTCAGGAGGAACTACAACTTGGGAGGTCCAACCTGATGGAGATGCGGAAGCGAGTCAACGAGCTTTATGACTTCGTGAAGGACGAACACAATGTCCACACTAAGATAAAGGTTCTAGTGACTATCATCTAATCCGCAGTTAAAGCTGCCGAGCACGAACAGAACGCACTCAAAATAAGAGCTGAATCAGCTGAAAAACGCTGAGAGAGGGAGTGGAGCATACAGCAGACACACAGCAGACACCAATGAGCATCCAAAATACTCGCACGGAGAAGTGAAGCAGGGACTCGCCAGGAGAGCAGGAAGTCCCGAAAAAGCAGCAGAACGTGCACGACTGTGCTAGCGTACTAAAGGATGGCGTCAAGAACGGTGATTGGCAAACCGTAGAAAGCCATCGAGAAGAGTGAAGAAGCAGAAGATGACTGTGGAAAGAAGAAGGAACAGAAAAGAAAGAAAAACTGTAACCATTCATGAATTGTTCTCGAGGTGATTTTAAACACACGGTGGCTTAAGCTGCCACTCTCGAAGAGAGAGCCACCGGTCGTGTTCTCTATTTGCCCGACTTTTACCTTTACCTCTGGGGACTCTCAGAACGGTCGCTGGCTCCAAAATTACTTACGCCTCATATTTACTTCCCCACTTCCCACCTTCCTGGAACTGCTCAACCCAGACTGGAAGAGAACGGCAAAGCAACTTTCGAAGCCAACTTTCAAACTGTATGCCACGGCAAACGCAATGGGGAGTGAATTTTCCCAGCCCCGTGGAAACATAATACAACCAAAAAACTCAAGCCAACTTCTTCTAAATCACATTTTATTCTCTAATTCAAGTTAGACGTTTCCCGGTACGGAAAGGCAAAAAGAAGCCCTAATCATGGCCATGAAATAACAAGCTCACATACCTGCGCAGCTTTCGCTTCTCGATGCACTGATGCGTTGAAAGTACTCCATAACCGAAAAAGATGGCGACGGTGTCCTCCGACCAGGTTGTGGCGATGGCGGTCGAATGGCTTTGCCGCAGATGCTGTAGATTGGCCCGCAGCGATGGAGGTCGAGCTCGAGCGATATGACCGAGACTAGAGATGCGGAGGGAGTGGCGGCTGGACGGAAGGTTTCCGATTTCAGAATCGAGAGTGGTCCGGAACAACCGTTCCCTCAAGCTTGTAACTTGCTTTCCCTAACGACCCGGCTTCGCGTATCTTTCCGGTTCACCGAGCGAGGACTAAAAGGAAAACTATTAACCGTCGATTCGGGTTCGGTGGTTCAGCGTACGATTATTGACAGCGTGCAGGGGACCGCACTCTCAGGAATGATCCACGAGGAATCGGCTTGGGGATCTTAGCCTTCGACGGTTGATTAGCGTGAACGCCGAGTTTTCGCTTTTTGACGAGCGACTTCACTCCTCCTACGTTTGACTGTCTTTACAGGCGAGCCTTAACGCACGCTCGAGCTCTCGATGTCTGTTGGACGAAATGGTGGGCCCTGTAGACGCCACACGTATTCCCGTAACTGACTCCGGTCGAATACTCAAAATCCAGCCCGTACCAAAAAGCGCAATGCGCTGGAAAAGTCCAACGAGAATTCGTTTCATTAACAAAACATTACATTTATTCAAAACATTTAAATTCGTTTACCTTTTTTACGTTTCATTAACTCAACACGGTGTTCGCTGAAATAAAAAAACACGTCCTTATGACGTCTGCTACGTTAACTGTTAATTGAGGAAATTTGATTAAAATAGACTCAGAACAATTCACTCCAATCACACTTTACCTTTTAGTCAAACTAGCCAAACCCAACTTTAAATACTAAGAAAATTCGTAGCCTACTCGCAATCGCAAACACTTCTAATCACCAGTCGTTCACTTAGCGAAATGATCGAGTTCTGGTCTGAATTTTATGAAGAAACTTATCCTTTGAAAAGCCGTTAATTAGGTATTTTAAATTTTGCGCCAAAATAAATTTGAAATGGCGACAAAGAGTGCGTGCCTTCAGTGAGTTGATAAAACGAACACATGAGAACACTACAACAGTCAATGGTCAATTTCAATTTGGATAATAATTTAGTAAGGACACAAACATCGTAATCGACATTCAAACAAACATTTAAATTTCTTTTCGTCCGGTTTGCAAATTATTCACTTAATATAATATTGCATTATTTTATTAATTCCAAATAATTTAAATTTGTAATTTTACTTGAAATAAGAAAAAACGTCATAAATTACTATTTTGACTTACCGCCATCGGGGGTGACAATGGGTCTGGGGTTGAGAATGGGTCATCGCTCTCACCGGCAGTCTGGAGGTCGTAGAACAAAATCGTTAAAAAATGTCTCTTATATTTAAGTCTTCTTGCTCTCAGATGCATTCAATCCAAACTACAAGCATTCTAAGTAGTTGGAACAGTGACCCATTCTCACCCCCCATTTGAACCATTGTCACCCCTAACGACGGTACTTAAAATTTATCGAAAAAACGTAAAACGTTACAAAACGTCGATCTCCTCAGGAGACGGTCGAGGGCGACGCCCTGATCATAAAAAGCGAGTGATAGAACGACGTATGCAGCAATCCTCAGGAAAGTGAGGACTAGGCGTACCCAGAAGGGGGAGTTGCTGTTCGAGCTGAAGAAAGATCCTACAATCAAAAGCTCGTTGCCAATTCCTTGGGCAGTGAAGCAAACGTAAGAGCTCTAACACAGGATGCAGTAGTCGAGTGCAGAGACCTGGACGAGATTACGTCGGAAAACGAACTGAGGGAGGCTCTAGTCTCGCAATATATGCTGGTGCAGGTGCAGATGACGATCCGGTTGAAGGAAGCGTACGGTGGTACTCAAGTAGCAGCGATACGATTACCAGCAATTGCTGCCAACAAAATGGTGGAGGTTGGCAAGGTGAAAGTCGGATGGTCGGTGCCCGTTGAGACTCACTCCGCAGGTCACCAAAGAGACGGTGCGATGCTTCAAACGCATGGCGTTTGGACACCAGGCGCGAAACTGCAGAGACAGATACGGTCTATGTAGGAAATGTGGTGAAGAAGCCGTAGCGTGGACTCCCAGCGCCCTTGGCGAATCGTTTGTTGGGCGCCCCTTTTCTACTAAGAGAAATCAAATGCTAAAATTTTACATTCGGAAAACAATTTGAATCTCATACCAACAAAAAAGTTTAATGATTCAAACATGCTTTAACAGCGTTCAATGTTCAGAGATGTAGTGGAACCTGATACCTGAATTACACATAGAAGGATTGAACAAAATGTCGCGAATGTAGAATGTAGAGCCGGGTTAGAATCTCATTAAAATTGCTGAAACTTTTTACGGCCATCTCTAAAGTATATTACGAAGAAGATGGGAATGAGTTTTATTTTATTTTTTATTAAACAATCTTTTAAAAAAGTATTCCGGTACCATTCATGAAATTTTCTAAGGAATACCTTAAGGAATTTCTAGGGGAATTCATGGAGGAATTTCTAAAAAGAATTTTTGAAGTAAATTCGCTGATATTACTGGATATATTTTTTGGGAGAACTCCTCGAAGACTTCGTGGAAGAAAAATTGGGAAAATTTCCAGGGTAAATTCTTTAGGATATTCTGAGGTGAGTTCCAGAAGGAATTTAGCGGAAAAAAATCCAGAAAGGTTTTCTGGTTGATTTCTTGAAAAACTGTTGGGGATTACATGGAGAACATTTAAGGGGAATTACGGCAGTAATGTTTGGATATTGGTACCTAGTAATTTGCCATATAAGGAATCAGTTATAATAAGTAATAATAAATACGATGTTTGCTTCGACATTTCGATTAGCCGGATTTGAAGAGAAATTTTCGGATGGATTCTCAGAAGAATATCCAAAGATGTTTTTATAGAAATTTTCGGAAGAATTTTTGTAACATTTTCTGTAGGAATAACTCCCTGAATTTCTGAATTTTGTAGAATAAATCCTTAAGGAACTTTTTGAGCATTTCTAAAAGTTAGCAAGTAGAGTTCTTGGAATTTTTTGGAAATACCTGGAGGAATTTCAGTAGCATTCTCGAGAGCTAGATAGCAGATGGTTATAGATAAATTCTAAGTAAGTGGAATTCTCATATGAATTTCTGAAGTAGCTCTAGTGGAAATCCTGGCGGAGCTTCTGAAAGATTTCCTGAGAAATTCTGCAAAAAATACTGGACGATCTTCCGGAGGAATTGGGATAAACTTCCGGAAATTAAGGCTGAATAAATTTCTGGATGAAATCCTTTATCTTTTAAGGAATTCTTGAAGAAATTTTCAGATATATTTCTGGATGAACTTCCGGAGGAATTCCTGAGGAACTTTTGGAAGAATTCCTCGAGGAACTTCCTAAAGAATTGCTGAAGGAACTTCCGTAGGAATAACTTGAGAAAATTTCGAATGAATTCCTGGAGGAATTTGCGTAGAAATTCTTGCAGGAACTTTCAGAGAAATTCTTGGAGGAACTTTCAGAGAAATTCCTGTAGGAGCTTCTGGAGGAACTAACGAAGGAATTCTTGGAGGAATTACCGGAGGAAGGGATTCCTGGAGGAACTGGAGGAAGAATTCCTGGAGGATTCCTGGTATCAATCATAGGAGCAAAAGGGCCCTCGGAATTTGGTCAATCGCTTATTTGTGGACGTATTCATTTGAAGGAACCCACATGGAAAAACTGAATGATTTCTTCACTATTAACTCCACAATGCTGAAACATTACGATTCCGAAAAACTCTCGGTGGCCATAATAGTGACCAAAATTTTTACCAATTGCAATGTGGATATCAAACACATAGATTTTTAAATAACTTAATAAGATACTCTCAGATTTTTTCTTATTCAATTGGCTCCTTCAACCCGGTCCCAGAGGTCCCTGAAAATCCTGAATAGCAGTCAAAACTAGAACCAATCCATTTAATATGTAGATGTGAAATAATGGAAAATATTCTTTTTTTTTGCTCCATCAAGATCACGCATCTACCATATACCTATAGATCTTTGGACCAACCGATAGTCGGTTTGGTTATAACATGGCCTTTAAGTAATAAAATTGTTATATTTATTATAAAGCAAACAGTGATTTTAGCGCCCCCTGAAGGCTAGCGCCCTTGGCGGGGGCCAACCTGGCCAACCGCACGCTACGGCGCTGAAAATGACACGTTGTTAGGGACTGCCCTGCATACTAGAAAGCTATGGCGGGTCGAGATTAATGGAGATCATCCGGTAAAATCTCAATCATTGCGACACTGCACAGCAACTGTTGTGGCAGTCGATAACAGAAGCAATGTGTGACGTGGTTATTGCTGAACCGTATTGGATCCCTTCTGACAACGGCAACTGGGTGGCGGATTCATCGGGGATTACGGCTAGACAGCTCTGGCGAAGGTTTTGTTGTCGCCAAAATCAACGGGATCTTCGTGTGTAGATGCTACGCACCCCCAAGGTGGACTTTAGAGCAATATAACCGCATGCTGGGTGCACTCACAGAGAAGCTAATCGGCCTTAAACCCGTAATTATCGGAGGCGACTTCAATGCTTGGGCAGTGGAATGAGGAAGCAGACTGACCAACGCCAGAGGTTACAGTTTGCTGGAGGCGCTTGCAAAGCTGGAAGTCAGACTGGGCAACGAAGGTACCGTTAGTACATTTCGCAGAGACAGCAGGGAGTCCATCATTGACGTGACGTTTTGCAGCCCGTCGCTGGTGAGAAACATGAGCTGGAGAGTTTGTGAGGACTACACTCATAGCGATCACCAAGCGATCCGGTATAGTGTTGGAACACGGCTACCGACGACTCGGAGAGGGATAAGGACTACCGGGCGAAGATGGAAGACGAAGGACTTTGACAAGGAGCTTTTCATCGAAGCACTTCGAGTTGACAGCGGCGCAACAAATCTGGAAGCAGATGAACTGACGGAAACGTTAGCGAGGGCTTGCGATGCGTCGATGCCAAGGAAACTGGAGCCATTGGACAGCCGACGCCCAAATTACTGGTGGAACGAATCTCTTGCCAATCTTCGTGCTGCCTGTCTCAGGGCCAGGAGACGTTTTCTGAGAGCAAGGTCTGAAACGGAAAGAGAAGAGCGTATGATAATTTTCCGGGAAGCTAGAGCGGCTTTCAAATGGGAGATCAAAGTCAGCAAGTCCAATTGCTTCAAGCAAGAAGCTGAAGCTGATCCTTATCGTGTGGCAATAACGAAAATCAGGACACGCCAGCGGAGATGTGTCCGGACAAGCTGAAAATCATCGTGGACGGTCTTTTTCCGCAGTATGATTCTACGATGTGGCCGCCTACACCGTACGAAGATGAAGACCGAGTCACCATTGCAGGTATGAGAGTCTCCAACGACGAGCTGTCATCAGTGACGAAAGGTCGGAAGATGAAGAAAGCTCCTGGTCCGGATGGAATTCCAAACATGGCTCTAAAAACTGGGATACTGGCGTTTCCAGATTCGATTCATATGGAGCTACAGAAATGCCTAGCAGATGGCTTTCCGAATAAGTGGAAGATTCAGAAACTGGTGTTGCTGCCGAAACCAGGAAACCGTTGGGGAGTCCAGCATCGTATAGGCCCATATGCCTGCTGTATATACTGGGAAGCTTCTGCAAAGGATTACCCTTAATAGGCTGACGCAGTTCACGGAGGGCGGGATCGGCTTGTCGGATAAACAGTTTGATTCCGAAAATGGAGATCGACGGTGGATGCAATTAAGGCGGTCGTTGAAGTTGCAGAGAAAGCATCCAAGAAAAGAGGTGCGGCAATCGGTTCTGCGCCGTAGTAACGATTGACGTCAAAAAACGCATTTAACAGTGCCAGCTGGGAGGCCATCGCCGTAGCGTTGCATGGAATGCGGGTTCCTGGCTATTGTGTAGAATCCTTAAGAGCTACTTCGAAAACCGGATTCTGGTCTACGATACGAATTCGGGGCAGACTAATCGACGTCTGGGTTACGGCGGGTGTTCCGCAAAGCTCCATACTTGGCCCAATGCTGTGGAACGTTATGTACAACCGGAGAGTCGCTGAAAGAGGTAGAAATGCTGGTGGCGGAGACGACCGACGTAGTTGAAAACTGGATGAATGGAGTCAAACAGCAGCTTGCTCACCACAAAACAGAAGTGATGCTGTTCAGCTACTGTCGAATCATACAGCGAATGCAGATTATCGTCGGAGAGCACGACATACCGTCTGTGCGGGCTTTGAGACATCTAGTAGTGATGATCAACGACCTTTTGAATTTCAACTCCCATGTCGACTATTCCTGCGAGAAGGCGGCGGTGGGTGAACAGGAAGCATGGAGAGGTAAACTTTTACCTCACTCAGTTCCTATCCGGAAACGGTTGTTTCCGCCAATATCTGCACCGGTGTGGCCAGGCGTTATCGCCATTCTGCCCGGCGTATATCAACGTAGACGAGACACCAGAACGCGTAGTATTCGATTGCTCAAGGTTTGCGGAACTACGTAAAGGAATGCCTGCCCTACGGGCGGACAACATCACATAGCGAATGTGTCGCGATGAAGGTACGTGAAATGCGGTAAGCAGAGTCGTGACGCAAATACTGTCAGTGCTGCAGCGTCGATGAGTGAGCAGTGTTTGGTCCCTGGTCGTCAGGGCGCCAGCGAACCGGAAGTCTTCTGCCAACCGGAATCGTTGGACCGACCTCGGCACTAGAGCCGCCAACCAGCTGCAGAAAGAAGAAAGAAGAAGGAAGTTCTTCGGGTATGTATGGCACCGCCAGTGCGGGCGTCATCCACCACCGGAACTGTCGGACCACCTCTGCAACCCGAAGGCGAAGTTGCGCGAAAACGTCCCCTGTGATAGCCGTCGGTAGTCGGGGCACCATCAGTGCGGAAGTTTCCTTCACCGGAACTGATGGACCACCCTCGACGCCGGGGAAGTCAGGAGGATTCGAGTGAGGAATTTTGTGGCACGACCGCCGAGGGATCGAGACAACGTAGCAGTGGATCTCAACAAGCCAGTCGGCGAACTACCCTGACTTTTAGAAGTGCATGAGCAGAGCAGGTGGTGCCAAAGTCTACCCAGACTGAGGCTCAAGTATTCGCGGGCACGTCGGGGGTGACTCCAACGGAGCAGACACAAAAACGGGGGAGACAGTCTCCAGGGGATGAGCTCCCTGGGGGTCGCTCCAAAACGCGGAGAGTTACTACCCCGAACAAGGGTAGTGGTGCTGGGAAGCTGAACCCCGGCCAGGTACCACCCAAAACCGGGGAGGAATGACCTAGAAAGGTCCGTCCACCCAAGAAAGACGGTAGTAAGGGGTTACAGCAGGCTGAGAACTCTCATCCGCCTCAGACCAGGGAATTACAGGGGATGACGTCTGACGTGTCCTGCTCAGAATTCCACGGATGTGATATATCAGTTACATCACGACACGTATCCGACGATGGTTAAAACACAAGTGTGGTTTATTAAAATTACTGAAAGTTTTCAACTCTTCCTACTGGAGACGCTTTGAGTCAGATGTGTATATATATTATGTAAAGAATGACCAATCGGTGATCAATGCAACGAAAGAGAGAATAGGACAGAATTCGGAGAAGTCGGTTTGCGCCGAAAGCGCTTAGCAACTAAGAGGTGAAATATGAGCAGAACACATTATCTTCGTGTCTGAATTATCGATATGAAACCCTGCTTATGCGTGCATTTGCATTTAACGCATAAGCAGTTCTATATTGTGGGAATGAATCGTTTTCTCACAGCATGGTGCAGCTAGTGAGGTCTTGACAGGATGTACGGTTGCTATGGGTTCAAGAACATGTGGGTTGCACATGTCACACCATCCCCCTAAAGGAAGTTGTTCGTAGAACAAATAATTTTCATAACTTAACTCCAAGTGCCTCTCACAAAATTTATTATGTTTATACTTTTGGATTGTTGTCATTCAATTACTACTAGGGTGAAAGATCCGATAGTCGTGGGTGTTCCTATAGTTGCGGTAGTGTTGTTTTTACAAAATCTACGAATTGAACGCAGTAGCCCATGTAGTCCATCAATTTGTTGACATGTCAGTAGACGAAATAAAAGGAAACAGGATTAGATTTCCCTCAAAATCGGTAAAGTATAACTAAAATACCTTATCTTTTTCTCGGCTTTGCACCAATAGTTGCGGTAGTGTTCCCATAGTTGCGGGTCTCATATGAAAACAATGGGACTCGCAACTATAGGAACACGAATTAAAAAATAACGCAACTATTGGAACACTGTACCAGTAATTGGAGGTACTATTTTAGGTGGCAATAATGGATTCTGCTGCAATAACAACACTTTTCGGATAAAATATGTTTAACGATCTTTCTTATACACTCTTGAGGTAAGTGCAATGAATTATAGACTTGATGGAAAGCAAGAAATAATGGTGGAACGATGCTTAGTTCCTCCACTATTGGGTCTTTTACCCTAGTTGAAACAGTTTTAAAGCAGGAATTTTGATTTCAATGTATTTTTACAAATCTTCTAATGCTCCTTTCCCCTAAAGGAAAATTTTAACTTTTGAATTTTAAAAGTCGAGATTTATGTACTTCAGTGGTTTTGTTTTGACTATTGATAATTGTAGCATTTGATATGGTTGTACTTATAACTTTATATGGGCCTGAATTAACTGGATCAAGTTTAGTTCTATTCAGTGTTGCATTTGAACGCGTTCAGTTTGCGTTCAAAAATAATGAACTGAACCCGTTATCATAAAAACTGCTCTCGCGTTCCGATCAAAAAACTGAACTCCAAGGAGGCTTTGCCTGAACTCAGTATGAACGCTATCATTCGCTCAAACGTTTGTCAGTTTGCTTACAGCACTGCTTCCAGTTTCCTGTTCAATGAGCAGGTATCTATCAATTCGAAACATATATTTAACCATTAAAGTAAAAAATAATATTGACATTTCAATTTATAAATAGTTCAAGAACTTGATGAAACTTTGTTACCTACATGTCAAGATGCAAGAAATTTCATGAACAAAAAGCACGAATGACTTTTGGAATGCGATATCAAAAAAATAGAAGAGCACCACCTATTCTTCGTATAACACTAATTAATTTCCAAAACTGAGATGTACTGTTTTATTTACCCTAAATAAAGAAAGATTACTCATGTTCCCGATGATATCCAATAACATATGGGCGGCTTTTTTAATTTAATCCCTTTCAAACAAAAAATATTTTCTTGGTTTTCGTCTTTTAAATCGCATGCGTACTTCTATAATGACTCGATTTTTAATAGGGCACTAATGATTTTCAAGAAGAGAAGCCAGATAAATACTACTCCGTTCAATTTTCGTAACTAAAGTAATGTAATTAACTGCTGATTAGTAATAGAGATCAAATGCGATAGTATTAGTAGTTTTCTAACAAATTCAACCTAATTTGATAGGTGATCAACAAGGCCTTACATGTATTTGTGATGATTTTGAAAAACGTAGTACTATAATTAGAACATTCAAACTTGTGAATATTATAGCTAAGGGTTAAAACATGCCACGTAACGATTCCATTTTACACTATATTGCTGGAATCAAAACTGGAATAGTAAATACAATCAGAAGAAAATTCGTTCTTAACCAAAATGTCGCTATTTACAGCTCTCGCGTTTTATAATGGCTGCTTGCTGACTTTAGAAATCTATCGATCCATGCACACAGAAATTAAATTAGAATTTTAAAAATGTATTTGCCAGTCGTTATTGGTGAAAGTAATATGCTAGGTAACACGTCCCAAGAAACGCTAAACAAATAGAATGTGAAATTTTGCTGGAGAAACCTTATTAATAATAAATCATTTCACTCTTTGTCGTTTAAGGCACCCACATTTTCCCATTTTACTTCAGTATAATTTTGAACGCGTTCAAAAATGAGAACTGAACGCCGCTTCAAGAGCCGGATGAAAATTTTGAACGATAATCCAAGATTGCTAAGATCAAGTTCAGTTTTTTTGAACGAACAGGCGGTTCTAAGCTCGCGTTCAGTTCAAAATGCAACACTGGTTCTATTCTCTTGTGCCAAATATACTATAGCGCCGTTTCTTATCTCAGTTGATTGCACATTTTTATTCAAATTGTGAGTTCTGTTTTCTTTAACTTTTATAATTGCATCTAAAACTTGTGCGTGCGCTACTTGTAATCGATATTTCATTTCATTGTTATAGGATTCATGGTTATATAAAGGAGATATCTCTGTCTTTATTGATTCAAAAATATTGGCTTTACGAGCGAAAACTAGTTCGAATGGTGTGTAATTATGGTCAAGGTTGGGGGTCGTATTATAACAAAAACTATAGTACGGCATCCAGTTATCCCAATCATTAGTTCTAGCGTTACAGAAGTTTCGTAGGTATTCGTTCAAACACCTATGATTCCTCTCTAACGCTCCTATTGTTTGTGGATGGTAGGCGGCAGAGCAAGTGTGTGTTATTTTTAGCATGTTGCAAACTTCATCAAATATCGCTTTGAATTCTGTACCTTGGTCCGTTTTAATTTTTGATATTGGTCCAAATGTTAATATGCATTGCTCAACTAGAGCTTTAGCCATGGTTGTTGCTGTTTTGTCTGGAACTGGTACTAATATGATAAATTTTGTGAAGTCGCATTGTATCGACACTGCGTAGCGGTTCCCGTTTACTGAAAGTGGAAACGGTCCAACAGTATCGATTGATACTACTTCAAAAGGTTTTGCCGGTGTAGTTGTAATTACTGCATGAGTTTTTATCTGTGGAAAATGTTTGTTCATTTTACAAAGTTCACAATGTTTTACGTAATCTGATATTGATTGCTTCATATTTTTCCAGTAATAAACTGGTCTTAATTTTTTATAAAGTCGATTTATTCCTATATGACCTCCAATAGGAGTTTCATGATATTGATGAAGAATAATTTTAATGTCGTCATCAGTATTAATTATTTTAGGTCTTTCGTACAACAATACGGTAACATTCCTAAGAATTTTGTTACCTATTTCCTTAAATAGGTTGACGTCAACATATTTGAAAATTAAATCGTTTGTTGCAATTGCGAAATTTTTGGCCAATTTCGTTTTGAATTTTATGACATTTTTCGTTCTCTTTTTCTTATTCATTTTAATTTTAGGGATCCCTTTTTCAATTTCGTTGAATGCATTCTGTAGCATTGGTACTACTTTTATTCTATTATTTAGTTCAAGGCCTTGCGCTAACGCTAGGCTCTTTTTAAAGTTTTTATTAAATACGAATAAATCTATCTTATTTGTTATTTTGTTATATATGAAACTTAGTTTAGGTAACTCAAATGTTTCTAAACCGTTAATGGCATCATACACTCGGAATTGATCAGGTTCCGGTGGGGCCAGCTGAACAGTCGTATGGTTTGCTTTTGATTTGGTCATTGACCTAGTGATTACGTACATGCTTCTAAGTTCTTGGATATCGAGATTCACTCTTGAAAGTGCGTCTGAAATTACGTTGCTTTTACCTTTTATGTATTGCACTGTGAAATCGTATTCTTCCAAATCTAACCGCATTTGTGTTAGTTTGGATGACGGGTCTTTCATAGTGAACAAATAGGGTAGAATACGGCATTGGCAGGGTGCGACAGTTGTTGGCACCCTCAACAATATTTGCATTTTCCAGCAAACATACACTATTTATGAACATAATTTTGATTCAATCACACAATTTCAAGTCTAAGCTTTCATTTGAATAAGTTGTTTGTGTAAAAGTAGCAAGATTTGATGAGTTAATCATCGAAACAAATTTGCACCTTCGAAATCCTTGCCATTATTGCATTGCCAAAGAAAGCAGCGCACGAATAGCAAACTGTTACTTACTTTTTGGATCGCCTGTTTCTCCTCTTTATTGCGTTTGACACGACAAATTAAGTACGTACACTACTTTTTACACTTTATCACCACTTGATTATTATCACAAAGAGCAAATTTATGCAATATTTGCTCTATGTTTCACTAAATAAAATCGGGACTGTTCGTTTTCTTTGACAGCAGCACACTTCGGAATAGAGCGAGAGAATGTGTTTGTGAGCATATCAAACACACGCCAAAAAGATACCACGCACAATTCTATGTGATTTGATTTTAGCAGGGCTTGTAAAAAGTGCAGATTTGTGAATATACTCTATGATAATTTGTTGCATGGAAATTCTCAGATTCGTCGAAAGAGAGGAGATACACATATTCGATGTACTGTGTTTGTCGCACAAATACTGCACGAGAGAGTTGTCGTGCTTCATTTTTGCGTATGAAGTATTGTTGCTCGGTGTTGCAACCTACTCACAACATCATTTAGCGACAAAGCTTCTCTCTCGCTTTGCTTGTGTTGCTGGCATTATTTACTGGTTTGTTTTGCTCGGAAGTTCCATTTCTACGGGTCGGGACCGAGAAGGATTGCTTCATGCTACAACATGGCACTGAGGAGATACATGTTTAATTCGTTCAGTACTGTAGTAAGAGAGCGTATAGACACAATCAACATACGTTCACAATTCGCACGCTGGAAGCGTGCAATAATAGAATGGTGGAGCATAGGGAATGCACCTAAATTTTGAACTATAAACGGGAATTTCAATAATTCAATTATTTTCTATGAAAACATTAATGCTTTCAGAGAAATAATACCTTATGTGAATAAATCCTTAGAATATTCAGAAAATTGTCTCCCACAAACTTTTTCCAACTCCAGCATTTTCAGTTATAAAACATGCCATCAAAACAGGAAGTACTGTGGCACACATAGTACAGTACTTTTAAGCGAACAAAGATCGTAGGAAAAGTACACGGTGGACAATATTAAGCGTGAAAATGTTTCGAAAACTGCTAAAGTATTTTTGGTCTACTGAGCTCCATTATATACAAACGTGATTGGAAGACCAAAGACACGAAGCAACTCATCAATAGGATAAGAACATTTAAATAATTTAGAATTCATCCGCATTGTGGCGCTAGCGTCTATGAGACAACCAGTTGAATAAGATATCTCGGAGTCTGTGAAATTTAGACAGTTGTGATATTCTACAAAGTTGTTCGAAAGATCAAACCCATTGTGAACAACATTTCAATAATTTGGAATTCATCCGCATGGTGGCGCTATCGTCTATGAGACAACCAGTTGAATAAGATATCTCGGAGTCTGTAAAATTTAGACAGTTGTGATATTCTACAAAGTTGTTCGAAAGATTAAACCCGGAGAATATCTCATTATTTCGTAATTCATCCGCATGGTGACACTAGCGTCTATGAGACAACCAGTTGAATTAGATATCTCAGAATCTGTGATATTCAGAGAGTTGTGATCAGTGTTGCAAAGTGTCACCGTTCAAGTCACGCAAAGCGTGACAATAACAAAATCCAGGTCATGTGTGATGCTTAATGTGGATCTCACATGCTTGGTGTAACGATCACCATGAAAGTGACATTTTAGCAACTAGCGTTTGGTCACTCACCATGTCTTCACTCTTCTACCTGTGATCACCAGCATGAATGATAGGAAAACTTTCCTGATGTTGTGGTTGTCATATCCGTGTCATCTTGACTATCGTGATGATCACTTGACCTATGCGGTGTTTGGTTCGAAATCAACGCTCGTCAGCAATGGAATAATCCACTTAGCGGAAATTAATGGATTTTTGCTGTAATAAAAATGCATGAAGCCAAAATAGACCTTTTGGGAACATTTAAGTGTTCTTATTGTTTATGTTGACTTTATGTGCAATATTCTAAGAGGTGCTGTAAAAAGGAAGTTCTAGTGCAAAGGTTTTTCTATAACTCTGCCAAATGATTTGTTGATCGAAGTAGGTCGCGAAGAAAAGCTGACGTGAAAATTTTACACCCTTCAATTTTTGCTCTTATCAGCAATTTTTCCTTCGGCTGGTACCATTTATTCTGAATATGTTTCTGCTATTGAAGTTTAGCTGTTATGAGCCTTCTGAAGTGTTTGGATGGAGCAATAAGTGGATGGCTACATGGATCATTTGTAATCATCCATCAAAAAGTCAAACAAGTCATAAAACTGTACCTACCACAAATGAGATTTCTCAACTGTCGTCTCTGGGTCTAAATGAACATCAACATAAAATAACGAAGGAAGTAACTAATGGTGTGGACTTATTTTTAATTTGGTAAGGTGTTTTAAATTATTCGAGATAAAAAGGGTAAGTCTTCTTTTCAATAGATTTTATATACAAAACAAAGTGTAATGTTAGGTTTGTTAGGGGCATAATTTTCGCCTATAAATATTGAATCAAGCCTTTTCTACCGTCAATCAAATTCGCGACTCCGAAACTTAAATCTATGTGGCATAAAATATACTGATTCTCAGTACTATTCTAGTGTACCGTCGTTCGGGTGACATTGGGCCTTGGGAGTAAGATTGAGGCAAAAATGAAAAGTGTTTCCACTCTAAATATTTCAGAAACTGTTACGAATCTTGAGGCACACTTTTAACCTTTCGAAATATTATTAAAATTCACATTTTACCAACTGACTTTTAAATAGAAGGCTACCTGCTTATTATATTACGATACTCTGTTATTACTTTGTCAAATTTTATTATTATTAATACTTCATAAAGTGGTTCGTAGCCACGTGCAACGCACTCTACAAGGAGGGTGAGAATGTGCCAGGCGCAATAATGTACAAGTTATTATTGTGCTTCCAGTTGAAAACCGAAGTAAGCTCTCGCGACAATTGAGTTTTTTCTTATTTCCTGATGTCGCAACTGCATCGCGCTTAGTGCGCATCTATGCCACCGTCGTGCGCCATGATGCGCACTAGTCGTGACGTAGTTGCGACAAAAGAAACGGGAGAAAACTCGATTGTCGCGAGAGCTCACTTCGGTTTTCAACTGGAAGTACAATATTACTATTGTCTTTATTTAAGAGGCTTTTAGCCTTGACCTGACCTAGGCTGACTCACCCTTGAATAAATATGCAAGTTGCGTTTGGTCCAATGATGATCTTAACCAAATCTGCAATAATGACAATATAACTTTAAACATGCTTGGATATTCATGAACTTTTTAATATTTGAACCAACGAATAGTATAGCCAATCATAGTTTGAATCACAAACATGTGCTGCTGCCTGTCGTATTGAGGCGGGTTTGCTTCTGCTACGACAATAGAGGCTTGTTTGCAGCCGTTTGATAATTTATTCATCCACTTAGAATTCATTTGTTGATCAAAATCATTATCATATCAGGGGGGAAGGGGAATTTAATTTCTTTTTGCTCTTTTTTCGTTTCAGAGAGCGAGCAAAGGCGCTTAAACCTAGGCTATTAGCCAGGGCAAGGCTAATACCTTCGCCCCATCCGAGGAAAATCATCGGCAAGGATAATGGAGTGACATAAATTTCTTAGCAAAGTCACTCCCAACGTATTTTCACAAATTTTCTATCATTTGCTTATAATGATACTCCTAAAACCACATACCCTACCCACCATCCAATTCCTTGACATCTATGAGGGCGTCGGTGAGTCGCTGGCCTCTCGTTAAGTAGATGTCATATCATCATTTCCTTCCCTTTCCTAGTAACGGAGAAGATGGGCGTGGCCGGCAATGATAGCTTTCATGTTTTATCATTTTGGCCCCCAATTGGATTTCCATTGAATCCCAAATGGAAATCCATAAGCAATTGGGGTAAGAAAGGTAAAGAATATACATGACAACTATCAGTATGCAATCTACGAAATACTCCGTTACAACGCAACGCAACGCAATATTCTAAGAGGTGCTGTAAAAAGAAAAGTACATACATAATTTTTCCAAATTTGATTGATTTTTTCAAATGGATACAATCAAAAAACGACGCATCCTACAAAAAAATTTTGTATGGGTGACTATCGCAAAATCAGTCAAAGTTTCTAATAAAGATATCGGAAACAATTCAAATTGAGCCCTACACTGAAAAAAATCAGTTTTAAAAATTAAAACTCGATTTGCGAAAAAATGCTTTTTTTGATTTGTATGAAATTGTGTCTCAAGATAGGAAATTATGTTCCCTACCAACCGTCCATACATCGCAAGCTTGACACTTTTAAGGGAAAAAAGTTTTTCTAACAAAAAATTTTTCTTGTTTCCGATATCTTTATTAGAAACTTTGACTGATTTTGCGATAGTCACCCATAAAACATTTTTTTATAGGATGCGTCGTTTTTTTATTGTATCCATTTGAAAAAATCAATAAAAAAAAATTTGGCCTTTTTGCCTTTCTCGTATACAAAGTATACGTAAAGGCTATATGTTCGCTCCAAAAACGAACTTTTTATAGGAGGCCCGGAGACCCTAAGTGTTACATACCGATCGACTCAGCTCGACGAATTGGAGTGATGTCTGTGTGTGTATGTGTGTGTGTGTATGTGTGTGTGTGCGCAAAAAGTCTAGCTCACTTTTTGGGCACTTATCCTCAACCGATTTGCTCGCAACAAGTTGCATTCGACGCAGAATCCTGTCCCATTGTTTCCTATTGAAAACTGACCCGATCGAACTATGGGCTTAGAAGTTATGGCCAAAATACTTTTTTTTCATAAAAAAGCACATTAAAAAGTCTAGCTCACTTTTTGGGCACTTATTCTCAACCGATTTGCTCGCAATAAGTTGCATTCGACGCAGAATCCTGTCCCATTGTTGCCTATTGAAAACTGACCCGATCGGACTATGGGCTTAGAAGTTATGACCAAAATACTTTTTTTTTCATAAAAAAGCACATTAAAAAGTCTAGCTCACTTTTTGGGTACTTATTCTCAACCGATTTGCTCGCAACAAGTTGCATTCGATGCAGAATCCAGTCTCATTGTTTCCTATTGAAAATTGACCCGATCGGACTATGGGCTTAGAAGTTATGGCCAAAAAAAATTTTTCATATAAAAGCACATTATAAAGTCTAGCTCACTTTTTGGGCACTTATTCTCAATTTGCTCGCAACAAGTTGCATTCGACGCAGAATCCTGTCCCATTGTTTCCTATTGAAAATTGACTCGATTGGACTATGGGCTTAGAAGTTATGGCCAAAAAATTTTTTTTGTTTTCATATAAAACCACATTAAAAAGCCTAGCTCACTTTTTGGGCACTTATCCTCAACCGATTTGCATTCGACGCAGAATCCTGTCCCATTGTTCCTTATTGAAAATTGACCCGATCGGACTATGGGCTTAGAAGTTATGGCCAAATTTTTTTTTTTTTTCATATAAAAGCACATTAAAAAGTCAAGCTCACTATTTGGGCACTTATTCTCAACCGATTTGCTCGCAACAAGTTGCATTCGATGCAGAATCCTGTCTCATTGTTTCCTATTGAAAGTTGACCCGATCGGACTATGGGCTTAGAAGCTACGGCCAAAAAAAAATTTTCATATAAAAGCACATTAAAAAGTCTAGCTCACTTTTTGGGCACTTATTCTCAACCGATTTGCTCGCAATAAGTTGCATTCGACGCAGAATCCTGTCCCATTGTTGCCTATTGAAAACTGATCCGATCGGACTATGGGCTTAGAAGTTATGACCAAAATACTTTTATTTCATAAAAAAGCACATTAAAAAGCCTAGTTCATTTTTTGGGTACTTATTCTCAAACGATTTGGTCGCAATAAGTTGCATTCGATGCAGAATCCTGTCTCATTGTTTCCTATTGAAAACTGACCCGATCGAACTATGGGCTTAGAAGTTATGGCCAAAAAAAATTTCATATAAAAGCACATTAACTAGCTCACTTTTTGGGCGCTTATTCTCGATTTAATCGCAACAAGTTGCATTCGACGCAGAATCCTGTCCCATTGTTTGTTATTGAAAATTGACCCGGTCGGACTATGGGCTTAGAAGTCACGGCCAAATTTTTTTTTTTTTTCATATAAAAGCACATTAAGGTGATTATACAATCAAGCCATGTGGTGAATTTCAAATTCACCACACGGTTTTCTACTCCTATTATCAAAAGTTCTAAACCAGCGTAATATTTTTCGTATAATGCTGAAATTAAAGTCGATTGCTTAGCATGAGTAATCAAACGATCTACAGATGTTGTGATCCCCATGGGCGTTGTTGTTCTCTCAATTCGTGCTCTTGAAAAATCACTAGAAAAAGCACGTGGTTTCCAAGATGGCCGATTTGTGGCTTTGTTGTATAACCACCTTAAAAAGTCTAGCTCACTTTTTGGGCACTTATCCTCAACCGATTTGCTCGCAGTTGCATTCGACGCAGAATTCTTTCCCATTGTTTCTTATTGAAAATTGACCCGATCGGACTATGTGCTTAGAAATTATGGCCAAAATACTTTTTTTCATAAAAAAGCACATTAAAAAGTCTAGCTCACTTTTTGGGAATTTATTCTCAACCGATTTGCTCGCAACAAGTTGCATTCGACGCAGAATCCTGTCCCATTGTTTCCTATTGAAAATTGGGCTATGGGCTTAGAAGTTATGACCAAAATTCTTTTAGCCTTTCTTGTATACAAAGTATAGTGGAGACTGGGTAGACTTGATCCCCTTTTCTGATTTCCGATGTATCACAGCCAAAAATAAATAAACATACGCGATTTCCACACTGACTCTCTAAGAAATATAGTAGGTATTTAACCTTACTGACAGTCCTTAAAATATTGTTGTCATTGATATATAATCGATTTTTTAGAGTGCTGTCAAAAGTCTGCTTTTAAAATATTCGGGGGAAATTAATCCCTCTTCAAGAGCTTGCTTTGTTAAAATTAGAAAGGTGCCCTCAGATTTTTTAAATATTTTTCCTTCAAAACACGCGCAATTTTTGAATTGCTGTGCGTATACATGAACGATTTTTGTTATTGAATTCGACAGCACATGTTATTTTTAAATTTGGGGAGACTTGATCCTCTTTCTATGATATCTACCCAATAAATCATTTTTCCTGCCAACCCTTCATCAAATCTGTCAAATCTACAAAAAAATCAGAAGCCAGAGAACAGATTTATATTTTTTTGAATTTTTTCGCCAAATTTTTGTATGGGTGACTAATGGGGGATCAAATTTCCCCATATTGAGGCAATAACTTCAAATTCAAATATCCTAAAACTTTGATGGAATGTTGACATTTCCACCAGTACAAATCATTGAGCACATTTATGGCTTTGTGCTGTGAAAAAAACGAAAGCATTTGGTCATTGTTATGAAAAGTTATTCAAATTTTGCGAGGCAAATAAAAAAATCTTTAGGAAGGTCAAAACATACAAACCGCCCTGCAGAATAAATAAGGTTGTCAACCCAAAAAAAAAACTCACCTCATAAAGGTCATTTGTCTAGAGGATCTATACTAAAAAATAAGCTAGAACAAAACTATTTTAGTTCTCGATAAAACAGGGGGTGATCACGTCTCCCCGGGGATCAAGTCTACCAGACTTCCCCTATATGTTCGCTTCAAAAACGAACTTTTTATAGGAAGCCCGTAGAGCCTTAGTGTTATATACCGATCGACTCAGCTCGACGAATTAAAGTGATGTCTGTGTGTGTATGTGTGTGCGCAAAATAATCTCACTGATTTTTCAGGCACTTATCCTTAACCATTTCATTTCTTAGGCATTTATCCTCAACCGATTTGCTCGCAACAAGTTGCATTCGACGCGGAATCTTGTCCCATTGTTTCGTATCGAAAACCGGCCCAGTCGAACTATGGGCTTCGGAGTTATGGCCAGTTTTTACAAGAAAAATTCTTTTTCTCTATTTAGGCACTTACTCTCGGCCGATTTATGCAACATTCGACGCAGAATCATGTCCCATTGTTTCCTATTAAAAATTGGCCGGCTCAGAAGTTATGGCCAAAATTCTTTTTTTCATACCAAAAGTGCGAAGAAATTACTCACTGACAAGAAACGAGAAAGGCACTATCACCGCTAGGTGGATTAATCTGGGTTTTTAAAAGATAGTCTGGATCAAATTTGTAAAAACTTAGTTTAACTAACTAGGCCAAATTCACCATTCACCAGCCATTCACAAATACGGCCCATACAAATTTCAGAACCCTTGCATGCAAAATACGTTACGAGAGGGTGGGTGGGGCTGAAAATGCTCCATTTTAGCGTTATGTAATTTGTGAATGAACCCTTAATTTAACTATTGATTTATCCGATTTATCAATTAAAAACGACGTCAGTCCAATCAAACGACGACAAAATCAATTAATAACGGTGCTCACCTGAACTTTTGACAGCTGACCGACCTGATGCTCTTTATGGCTCTCAGCTTGTGGTTGTGAATCTGGGTGTCACGCTTACCTAAGGTACTTACGTGTCAGCTTCTACATGTCACGATGCGCTTGCAGTGATTGTCAGTAAAGAACATGGTTTAAAAGCGTGGTGGTTTTTGTTTTCATATCTGATCATCTGGTGATGGTCACGACATTTTGCAAGACTGGCTGTGATATTCCACAAAGTTGTAGATCAATTCTTAACTGAACTAATCTTCAACATAATGGTTTTTGGCTTCCAAACAAATTTGTAGTATACAGCTACTTGCCAAATTGTATAGATTCCGAGATATCCTACCTTGCCGAAGGTCTCATGTACACTAGCGCCGTTCGGTGGATCAATTCTGAACTAAACTAGTCTTTAACATGATGGTTTTGACCTTTCGAACAACTTTGTTGAAGACGGCTTCTTTCTAGATTGAATAGCTTCCAAAATATCCAACCTTGCCGAAAGTTTTTTGTACACTAGCGCCATTGAGTGGATGAATTCTGAACTAAACTAATCTTCAACCTAATGGTTTTGCCTTTCCGGAAAACTTATTAGAAGACAACTACTTTCTAAGTTGAACAGGTTCCGAGGTATTCTACCTTGCCGAAGATCTCATGTACACTAGCGCCGTTCGGTGGATCAACTATTCTTCAACATGATGGTTTTTACCATCCAAACAGATTTGTAGAATACAGCTACTTGCTAAATTGTATGGATTCTAAGATATTCTACTTTGCTGAAAGTCTTATGTATACTAGCGCCTTTGGGTGTGCGAATTTCGAACTAAACTAATCTCCAACATAATGGTTTTGACTTTCCGAACAATTTTGTAGAAGACGGCTACTTTCCAAGTTGAATAGATTCCTAGATATCCTACCTTGCCTGAACTAAGCTTATCTTTAACATAATGGTTTTAAACTTGTGAACAACTTTATAGAAGACGGTTTCTTTCTGAATTGAATAGATTCCGAGATATCCTACATCATCTTCCAAAAATATTTGTAGAGTACGTCTACTTGCTAAATTGTATGGATTCCGAGATATCCTATCTTGCAGAAAGTCTCATGAACAATGAATTCCGAACTAAATTAATCTTCAACAAAATGGTTTTGACCTTCCGAAGAACTTTGTGAAAGACGACTACTTTCTAAATCTAACCGCTTCCAAGATATATTAGATATACTATACCCCATTAGTCTCTAACCCGTAGGAATAAACGCATTTTTTTAATGCGCGTGTGGATCAAACTGCTTCGTAAAAACACGTATTCAGAGAGAAGCGCTACATTTGTCTCGTATATTGCAGCCTGAGAACAGCTGCAAAATTCCGAATTCTCGCTTAACTTTTCAAAAGGACCTAAGTAACATTTTTTTCATGAATTAATTTGAGTATTGCAATCAAAAGCTTTCATGTTGTTCTGTTGATTGCGCTATTCAAATTAATTCATGAAAAAAATGTTACTTAGGACCTTTTGAAAAGTTAAGCGAGAATTGTGTTGGTTTGTTATGTATCATCTTCTCCCGTAATACAACGCATGAGTGACATCAACACAAGAGTTCGTTACAATCGCTTCCCTCGGTAGGCGATCAAACAACGAACATGTATGATTCAGTAGCTTATGTGTGACAAGAGCATCGAAGCTTCGTGTTGCTTGCCGAATTTGTTTCCTCACTACCACTGGCTGCTTGTGAAGCAAGCAAGAGAATGAGGCATGCGTGATTTGCTCATCTTCATTGGATTGCAAGCCCTGGATTTTAGCAAAAATACGAACAAAATATCCGGCGATAGCATTTATTTAAAAAAAAGTGTTAAAATACAAATGTTTCTATTCGGATTTTTACGCAGACCATGGATTATATTAAAAGTGATAGCAACACCGTAGTGTTTTAACCCTTATGTGGCTGACAGGACCGCTTTCCTTTTGCAACTTCAATACTTTCCAAGCTCATCAAAAAAAATTATAATCATTCCCGTTCCTACATAGCGCATTTCAACCATAAATAATTGCCTACTTTTAGGGTATTATCTATTATTCAACTGTGAAACGTAGTGTAAGAATGGGGTGGCTCCAGCGGCTGGATAGGACAGTGCTGTCCATTATTCAACATATGAAGACTCACGAGGTGGAATATATTGTTAATATACTATACTACACACTTAACTCATTTCACCGTGTTCGGTAAATTTTACCGAAATCTCAACAGCGGAACTGTTCGGTAATTTATTTTACAGATTTTTTGTAATTTTTTCCATTGCTCAACTGTCAAAATCACCGAAAATCAGTTGAATTATTTACCGAACAGTTCTGTTGTTGAGATTTCGGTAAAATTTTACCGAATTCGGCGATTTATTTTAAGTGTGTACCAGAACCGACGAGCTTCGTTTTACCTAAAATTGATTAAATATATATTTTTTACATTATTTAAAAGACGTTAAGTATTCGAAATTTGCAAATTTTGGATTCCATTTTTAAATTAATTTTCGATTAAAGCAGATATGTGTACTTCATTTGTATGAGAGTCCCTCTTCCAGAAGAGGAGGGGTCTAATACAGGCCTATGCTAAGAGCTCATGTTTAGCGTAGCCAACACCAACACCAACGCCGAGCAACGTACGTCAAATCTAAAAAAGCTTAACATAATAAAACATCCAAATTCAGCTTTCTTCAATATGCAACTTTAATCTGGAATATTCATCAAATATGACTAATGAGTTTAATTGCTTCAAAACTTATCTACACGATCAATTTTGATTTTACTTACATGGAGAACAACAATTTGTCTTTTATTTCACCGTGAAAAGCTTGAGCAGAATTTAAAAATAAATCCTGCTCTTTTATTGTTGTGGATATTTTTAATTATCAAGCTACAATCATTGGTGTTGTTGACGATTGTTGACATCTCATGCAACTGACAGCGGTCTATCTGCACACTGTGCCCGGGACATGGTGGCTATTTTTAGGCTAAGGGAGTTAGATAGGGATGTCTATAGCCTGGTCTAATATCATCATAAGAATCTTCATCGTTCCCTAAAACCTCTACATACAAATGTTCATGCCGTTTCCTAGTCTATAAGGGCAGACAGACAAATATTCATTCTTATGTGTATGGATTTGGTTTCACGTAGTTTACGTCGAGCGGTCGTGTCTTGTACACAACCACCATGATTTTTTTATGAAACAAACATATCATGTAAGGACCGCAAAGAGCAAGTTGTATATTTGAAACAGGTTGATAGACTTTTGCTTACGCGTGTAGACTCTAAGGCATTACAAAAGACAAAAGATGTAAATCTTGGCAGCGGACAAAAAGCATATAAGTTCCCTTCTCCTAAATGGCAAACATTATTCAAATAGGTTGAAAATGGTAAAAGTAATGAAAATGTCAATATCTGGGTACACGGGTACCCTATCTGCCATTCACGTCTGATTTTTGTTGGCTTCATAAGGGTTAAATTTGTTTTACAATGTGTTTAAATGCTTTTGCCTATCTGTCTACATGACATAAAATTGATGCCAAGGCTAAAAATTCATGTTTTGTTTTAAGCCAGTTTTGATAAACAATAAAGTTTGTTCCAAAATTGAGTGAAGCGAGATGAGCGTGCGGCCGATTAATATGAATGAATTTTACTACTGGAGGATATAAACAACCAGCATTTGGCACCAATACATTACCAGTTTTTCACTTCCATGTCTAGTTGCTAAAGGGAGCAAATCCATTGCTGATAATAGAAATTGCTATGCCAATAGAAGAAACGTTGACCTGTTACTTTATAATAAATTTACTGAGTTTGTGGTAAAAGCTGTTATATTTAGTGAACACCAATCATCAAAGAAAGAGCATACAAATGTATACCAGTTAAGCTGTACCTGTGTTTTAGTGTAATTATTCATTATTTTTATCATTCAATTTGGCGAATGTCTTAGACTGCCAAGAATAGGTATTTTCCCCTACACAAGTGGTCGATGGTCCGTTTTTATAGTGAATTTTCTTCCATACACATATGGACGAAAATGCTTGATGGCCCAGTGGATTGCGGCCAGTTCGCGTTCAATAGTTGATTTGTTAGATTCACCCTTGGTGAACGTTCTGCTAGCAAACGACACGGGCAACTCAATATCATCATACTCTTGAGCTAAAACAGCTCCGCATGCCACTTTTGAGGCGTCAGTTGTTATAATAAAGTCCTTCTTAAAATTAGGAAATTTTAAGATTTTTGGTGATAATAACTGGTGTTTTAATGTTTGAAACGCTGAATTACATTGTTCATTCCAGTTAAATTGTGTATCTTTCTTGGTTAGGTGGTTTAACGGTTGTGAGATTTCAGCAAAATTTGGTATGAAACGTCTGTAGTAGTTGCAGAAAGCAACAAACCTACGTGTTTCGTCGGCATTTTTTGGGGTAGGATAATTTTTTATTGTTGAGTACTTTGTTTTGTCTGGTTGTACTCCTTCTTGTGACACGTGATGACCTAGAAATGTCACTTCAATTTTGAAAAAACAACATTTCTTCGGGTTTAATTTTAAATTATAATTTCTCATTTGCTCGAAAACATTTGATAAGTTCTTTAGATGATGGTTTAGAGAACATCCTATGACAATTACGTCATCTACGTAAAGGAATGCGCATTCGGGCGGTAGACCACTAAGCGCCAGCGTCATCATTCGCTGAAAGCTGTTAGGGCTAATGTTTAGCCCGAACGGTAGTCGATTGAACTCAAAATGTCCATTCCCAGCTGTAAATGCCGTGAATTTTCTACAATGCTCTTGTAAAGGGATTTGATGAAATCCAGACATTAGGTCGAGAGTAGAAAAATACTTCGCTCTACCTAATTGGTCAAGTATTTCATCAATCCTAGGTAACGGGAATTTGTCTGGTACGATTTTCTTATTGAGTTGTCGAAAATCAACAACTAATCTCCATTTTTTATCACCAGAATCAGTTTTCTTTGGAACGAGTAGTATAGGGGAGTTGTATGGTGAAGTTGAATTTTGAATAATATTTTGTTCTAACATTTTTCTAACCTGTAAATCAATCTCAGATTTTTGTGTTTCAGGGGTTCTGTAATTTTTGATGTAGACAGGAGAATTATCGTTCAACAAAATTTCCTGTTGATAGAAATTATTTGTGGAAAGGCTATCGTCTTGTAATGCGAATATGTCATTAAATTGCATACATAGACGTTCGAGATTATGTTTGATTTTTGGATCGACATGATTCAATTGTAATTCACGTAATAAAAGTTTATTTCTCTCATGGTTTGTAGGTTGAGGAGAAATTTTACCATAGAAGCAAAAATTTCGTAGTGGTGTCATAATTGGTATAAAATGGTCGGGAAGAATTATATTTTCATTCGTGGTGTTTATGAACTTCACAAATTTGTTTTCGTTATTTATTATGCAATTTGCGTACATTAGACCTGGTGTTATTTCATTTGATATAACAACCATATCTTCTGCAATATCTAATAGATCCATTTTTTTTTATAACTAGCGAAAGAAACCCAGCTTTGCCCGGGTGTTGTAAATGTCACAATGAACTATTTGCAGCACCGCACTCTAGATCAATTTCCGTGCGTTTGTTTTGTTTTCCTCAACAGCTGACCCTAAATTGTATTCTAATGGTTTCTTACCATTCCACTTTAAATTCACCAACTTTTTGTATATATAAACCTTGCGGATCCCAAAACGAATCGATTAGGGAAAAAATCTTGCAAATCGGTCAACCCGTTCGCGAGTTAAATCGTCAGGAAGGAAATCTCAACTCATTTTTATTATATAGAAGATTTCGCATCGTGGAGGTATGATTTGTTTGGTACGTGTTTTATCGAAAATTGGTATGCTAATGCAAGTGTTAAAGGCATTCATTGTCAGGATCCATGTGTTATAATCAATACAACACCTATAGGCGGTAAAAAAATCCCTCCCAAGAATTCCATCAGTGGGGATTGGAAAGTTATCTTGAACCATATACAATTTGTGTTGTAGCGGAAATTTATCTTAGGAGGTTAGTAGTAATTCCTCCATAAGTGTTTATGATTCCATTGCCTATTCCCGAAATTGTGCAAGTGTCCTCAGGGTTGTAATTTTGATGAGGTTTTAATTTTGATGCTTTTATCACTGATATGTCTGAACCACAATCTATTATAAAGCTACATTGCTGTTCAGCACATTCAATGTTCAAAAGCACAAAATTCGTTGCTGATAAATTTATGGCATATACTGCCCTTGAGGTTGGCCTAAAAAAATAGATTGTGTCTGTTGCACTGGTTGATGGGTAAGTAGCGAGGGTTGCATATTGTTTTGCATTGGTTGAAAAACAGGGGTTTGGTTTAATTGTTGAGGAATGTTTTGGGCCACGTACATTCCATAATGAGGATTGGGATGTCCTCTTTGCAAAAAATGTCCTCGTTGATGGTAAGGTCTTCTTCCATTATAGTTACCTCTACCGTGTAAATTTCCGCGATAACCGCTGAAGTTTCCTCGGTTAGGATGATTCCTTTGGAAGTTGTTTTGACTTCCTCTGTAATTTTGGAAATGACCACGCCCATTTCCTCGGCCATTGTTGAAATTTCTTCCGCGGTTGTTTTGTTGAGTACTACTAATAGTGAACATTTGTGCAGGGATTGGTTTATCATTTTCCATGAGTTTTTGTGTAGCATCTGAAATTTTGGTAAAGGTCCCAGCCTTCAAAATAATTTTCGTGTCATTATTTCTGACCCCATCAATGAGAGCTTCAACTCCCTTTTTGGTAGCCATCGCGTTTGCTCTGTTTACTGGAATTTGCTCTCTTACATAGACCGACCTAAGCTGAGCAGTTAGTTGTTCAACTGTATTGCAGAATGACTCTGCTGACTCCTTCTGTTTCACAGCTTTTAATTTTGCAGCGATATTGTCAGAGGTAATTTTAGATTCGCAGTGTTGCTTAACTGCGTCTAAAATACCTTGCAGGTCATTGGTTTCAGCAATAACCTGACGTGCAACTCCAGTGAGTCGCGATTTGACAAATCTTTCTACCGTAACCTGAGCTGCGGCTTGCTGTGCGGCGGTCGATGCAGCGAAGTCATTAACAACAGTATCATTGAATAGATTGACTGCGTCGATGAAAGCGTCTAGATTTTCAGGAGCACCGTCGTACATTTGTACGAGGGTGGTGCCCAACTTAATGTCAACTTTTGCCATTTTGCCTCTGATCCTAGATTTAAGTTTTTGAATAAAATGTACAACACACGCAAGTGAATAAATACTTATTGTATGAATACCTGCGTACTCAAGTTTTGCTAAAATCAACGTATGTATTTCACCATAGATTTGGCGCGTACATTTATACAAGAAAAGAAATTCATTTTCGGAGTACTCTGATTCATATTCGGCTAACACATTTGTAATTGAAGTATATGTTGAACGAGCATCATTAAGTTTTGTAGTTAAAGTTTTTCTTTGGTATATACGATTAGGAGCTTTTTTTAGATTGCTAAGAATTGAATTTAAGTGTGCAATGTGGCTATCGATTACACGTTTATGTATTTCAATATCCATTCACTAAATAACTTGTAATGCCAATATTTTTGAATTTATTTTATCTAATTCAAATGAAACCGAGATTTCGAGATACACTATATTGAAAATAAATTGAGTTATTTTGAAATTTCTTGCTAAATAGGAAACTCACTCTTACAAAAAAAAAATTTCACGGACTTACGATTTTCGTCGTCTCTGAACGGCTCGGATTGCAGATAGCATCACGTTGATATTGCAGAACGGAGGCGCACTCCTCAACGCTCGTTTCGACGTCCGAGTATTGGATTTCGACACCGGAGCATCGCACTGGATAGACTGCATATCTCTGTTTTGTACATCGGGGCCGCTCCAAGTTGCCGGTTAGCCCATCTGGAACGGTACCGCTTTCTTCTTCTCTTTATGTGTGGGATTTTTGTTCTTGCTTGTAAACACTAAACCATTGGCCAAAAGAAATCTAATTTCCAGCTGGTTGTTTCATAATGTACACTGTCCTACCACAACAGTAACGTTATCGTTCGTTCCCGCGTCTGATTTCTCACTTCAGTTTTTCGATTACTTTTCTATAATGACCGACTCGAGGTTATCTCGCGACAGTGCCCTAGCACGATCGAACCCTTGCCGTTGCCACTTCTTTTTCAACACTTTATGCAGGATCCACAACAGTTGTATAATATTAACTGCCAAAATTAACCACAATTTCAGTTCATGCTCTTCGTGAAAAGTATTGTTCGTTCACCTGTCATAAGACGAGTTTAAACAATCCCATTGAATTCCACCACTTAATTGTATCCTGACAGATACGTATTTCGACCTCAACAGTAAGGCCGTCTTCAGTGTCTTGTACTTGACTCGACTTGAAGAAAATGATCGCAGCTTACACTATTTATACTATGCGTAGGTATAATAATTTATCTAGGTACTTATCTTACTACGGTGCATAGGAAACAGCTGCGATCATTTTCTTCAAGTCGAGTCAAGTACAAGACACTGAAGACGGCCTTACTGTTGAGGTCGAAATACGTATCTGTCAGGATACAATTAAGTGGTGGAATTCAATGGGATTGTTTAAACTCGTCTTATGACAGGTGAAAACATTCCACTAAAAAGCTCAAAATAATTTTCTTATCATATTGTTCGTTGTTAAATGGTCTTCTATGTTTATATTAGTCGTACCATCCTGGTTTTTCGACTGAGATTTACCCATTTTTATCAACGATAGGAGCATCAACAGACTGAGCACTATTATTTTCACTGCACTTGAAATTCTTCTTAATGCATGGTATTTTTCGCCATTTCCATGGTCACTCTTAGTTCTTCATAGAAACGTATGTATATTTGAATCACTACTACCATTAGTAATATCGAAAAAATCAGCAAACTAACTTCACTATACATTTTTGGTTTTTATCTCTGTCAGTTGGTCGCCATGACGTGTCCTGCTCAGAATTCCACGGATGTGATATATCAGTTACATCACGACACGTATCCGACGATGGTTAAAACACAAGTGTGGTTTATTAAAATTACTTGAGGTTTTCAACTCTTCCTACTGGAGACGCTTGGAGTCAGATATGTATATATATTATGTAAAGAATGACCAATCGGTGATCAATGCAACGAAAGAGAGAATAGGACAGAATTCGGAGAAGTCGGTTTGCGCCGAAAGCGCTTAGCAACTAAGAGGTGAAATATGAGCAGAACACATTATTGTCGTGTCTGAATTATCGAGATGTAACCCTGCTTATGCGTGCATTTGCATTTAACGCATAAGCAGTTCTATATTGTGGAATGAATCGTTTTCTCACAGCATGGTGCAGCTAGTGAGGTCTTGACGGGATGTACGGTTGCTATGGGATCAAGAACATGTGGGTTGCACATGTCACACGCCTCCTGGACCCTGGTCAAGAACAAGAGGGAACCAGAGACGTCAAGGGCCGAAAAGAAAGCACAGGCGAATGAGGGTAGCAAGAAGTCTAGGGTAGGCGCCAATCGCTCCAAGGGCGATGCTCTAGTCATCAAGACGGACGAGGCGGACGTCTTGCAGGCGATGAGGAGTGACGTCAAGCTCGGTGAACTTGGCTCCGACGTACGTCGAATAAGACATACCCGGATGGACGAGATGATCATCGAGCTGAAGCGGGGCGTCTCGCAAAAGGGCGCCGCTTACAAGAAGTTGACGGAGGAAGTCCTAGGCGAGACGATCAAGGTGAGGGCACTCATGACGGAGGTGAATCTAAGGGTTCAAGACCTGGACGAGATCACCGAAGTCGAAGAGCTCGTCACGGCACTGCGGCGACAGTGTGAAGTGGAGACGCCCACCGCAGCCGTTCGGCTACGGAAAGGTCCGGCAGGAACGCAGGTAGTATTGGTTCGGCTATTTGCAGCGGACGCCTCCAAGGTAGTCAAATTAGGGAGCATCAAGGTGGGATGGTCGGTGTGCCCTGTGAGCATATACGAACAACAAGAAGTTTGCTTCAAGTGCCTGGAACCGGGGCACAAGCAATGGGACTGCAACAGGGACTTTGCAGAAGCAATCTCTGCCGACGTGGCGGATTGGAGGTGTTAGAGATTCTTTTGCTGGGGACTTTCGTCTGCCCTAGTCGTGACCTCAGAGTCGTTTCTGGAAGCTCTTTGGGAGAATTGGAGGATCGTGGGCGGAAACGCTTCCCTTAAAACAAAACACACAAGCGAAAATCTAGCAGAATGTCGAATATAGTGAAATGAGGAATGATTGTTTAAATAAAGATCGAAACTGAATGAATTTAGGTTTTACATTTTAATTCGGTGTTGTTAAAGCAATTCGTTTTCAACTCATTGGGGAGAGGTTTGAGGATAAATAGGCACATTACTTGGATTCGATGATTTCACGGTGAGGCGAGGCGGCTCATGATCTGGCGATGCGACCGGCAGCCTGGCTGGGGTGCGAGGTCTCGAATATCGAATTGGCAGAATACATATTCCCTGCGGTTCAAGTTCTCTACCGCGGCGTTCCGGCTTGACAAAGCAGCAGCATGCGGTAGGTCCCATGGCTCACCTATCCTCGTGGAAGAAGGCGAAGATGAAGAAAATGGCCTTTCCGGGAACACGAGGCAGCGTTCTTTCAACAGGAGTCCTCCTCATCCCCAGTCACGGACACAGGATTGAAATGCCTGCTTCTTCACGGGGGTTGGATCGGCCCTGGGCTATAGCCGTGGTCACTAACACTGCTCACAGGAGCCCGTCTTCACTGTGTTCCGGCCACCTTGAACCACACGCGATCGGCCAGTTTAACAATTTTCACTGCCGAAAGAAAAAACGGTTGAAAAAATACTGCGTCCTTCTGGTTGGATTGACTTTCACCTTCTAAGAGAACGATGTCATCCTGACAGCGGCTTTATAGTCTGCATCTCGCCCGTCGACGACCACTCACCGACGGCGTGACGTTTACGTCAACTTGTCACCAGGTGGAGTAACGGCGAGGCACGTTCACAGGATAATAGAGGTATTGTAAGGAGAGAGGGGGATAATTTCTATTTCCTTTTTCTGTTATGCATGGCATATTTCAGTATTCCTAATCGTGTTCCTGATTGTTTCTTTTTTTGTAAAACATTAACTTGAATCTATTTAATAACTACTAATAAGCAGAAAATATATATAAATAATATTTACACCGGGCCAATGTAACCGTTTTGACGGGTTACATTCACCCCCCACTCCGAATAAAAAAAACCTTGTGTTTTTTTGTTTTCAACGGGATGCTTGAGCTTGGAATATTCTGTTCTCGTTGCTCTCTTTTCACTGAGTGTGAGATAGATTTGGCGAATTGATTTTTCCGTTCTAGTGAGAGGAGCTCTCCTCCGCGAAATCACACAACTCTCCATGATAGAGTCTAGCTAATGAGAAAGAAAAAGTCAATGGTAGCTCTCTTTTCACTGAATGGTGATAGATTTAGCGGAATGATTTGTCCGTTCCGATGAGGAGGAGCTCTTTCCGCGATATCACATACCATTGAGTAATAGAGTCTGGCTACCTGAATGGAAGACATGGTCAGGAGGAGCGGTAACTCTCTTTTTACTGAAGGGGTGAATAGATTTGGCGGAATGATTTGTCCGTTCTTATGAGAGGAACTCTTTTCGCGAAATCACACACCATTCTGTAATAGAGTCTGGTTACCCTAATTGGACAGGATAATGAGTTCAACATCAAGTAGCTCTCTTTTTAATTCAGCGGTGTAATGATTTGGTGGAATGATTTGTCCGTTCTGATGAGAGGAACTCTTTTCCATCAGATCACAAACCGTTCAATTATAGAGTCTAGCTACAGAAGGGAATCGGTTTTGGTCAGGAGTTCTTGCTGTTGCAGCTCTCTTTTTTGGTTACAGGTTGACTAGATCTGGTAGAATGATTTGTCCGTGCTTATGAGAGGAACTCTTTTCCACCAGATCACTTAACTCTCAACCATAGAGTCTGGCTGCTCAGCTAGTGAATGAAATGAATCAAAATAATATGCATCACCGGGGATCATGGCCTTCCGGTATAAGGGTTCGTCAGAAAAAAACAGGTCCAACCTCTCGAAATCAAATCTTTAGAAATATTAAGCTTTTATTTAGTTAATTGATACTGTCATTGTAAATTTTCTTAAGCTAAGAAGAGAGAAATAAGTATTCTAGAAACCTCTTCATTTTATTCATTCATCACCGAAATGAAATTCGGGATTAAAAAAAAAACTCATTCACTCTTTCGTTCATTCCCCCCACCTTTCATACAATTTTCATTCACTCCTTCCATTCACACGGTTGTCTGGTCAAAAAACATCTTACCAAGAACAACACATTCACACGTACACACACCAGTTATCGACTATTAATAATTCGAGGGCCCTTATTATACATTTGAGAAGGTCTAGCGTTCTCGCTAGATCCACTCGATCGTAGGTATCATTCGATCAACGAAATTTACCACCTGGGAGGCGTTACTATTTTAGTAAACAATCGCCTTAAATGTGACACTGGCAACGCCAGCGATTGTCACTAAAGAAGAAAACGACGAGATGAATGAGAGGAAGAGACAACATATGATGTGTATCAGGAGAAACAACCATTGAAACTCTGACGACGACGAGAACCGAGAAGCATGAATGACGCAAGTTTTTTTTTTTTTTTTAATTTGTTCTATTTGTTTTCTCGGTGAGAGGCAATTTACCGAATTTTCAAAAAGTCCTTTTAGGGAATTTGAGTAAGGAAGAAAGCAAAACAGATGTTCAAATCGGCACTACCCTGGCTTCAGGTGAACGGCTGGCCAGATTCTGAGTTTTTTCCCATGGGTCCTCCAGCTCATAGGAGGACGAGCCGATTTAGCCTTCACCCGGCAGGGGTAGATATTGCCGGCCTAGTTTGGCATTGTAATTTTCGACGGCCGAGACTGCTTCATGTTCTTCCGGTAGACTAACTGTCCTACCGCAAAGGACTTGGCGAACGTACGGTTACGCAGATTGTAACGGCTTCAGGACACGTCGTAGGATTTTTCGAGATTTTTACGAACGATCTCGTGAATGTTCGTGAACATCTGTTTGCGTCTTTCCGATTTCTCTTCCGCGGATAATTCGTCTCCGTGACGAGATAGACGGTGGTCGGACCCTGCTCCGATAGCTCTTGTCCGTGGGTAATGAAATGCAGGTAGACGGTCGAGGCGTGGATACTGGTGTTGAGCATTAGCTCAATTTCGGGCACTTTCATATCCCATACACGCTGGTCTTCCTGGACATAAGTGCGTATGGCCGCGTTTATTGTCCGGTTGACGCGCTCGACCGGATTCTATTGCGAATGGTAGCGGGAGTTCAGCCAGTGTGTGATTTTGAAGTGATCTAATAATTCTTTGAAGTCTTTTGAAGTGAAAGTACTGCCATTGTCGGTGATAATGGTTTCAGGGACAAATTCCGGTAGAACCACTGATTCTTCAAAATCACACACATGGCTGAACTATCCAGCTTTTTCATCAGGTGAATCATTACCCACTTCGAAATAGTCACAAATCACTAGAATGTGCTGATTTCCCTTCCGGCTCCGTGGCAACGGACCAACAAAATCCATTGAAATGATTTGCCACGGCCGGGACGCACAGCGCATTTTTCCCCATTTCCGAGGTTGTTTGGACGTAAGACGGCTTGACCTCCTTGCAGGTGGAACAAGCGTGAATATATGCCCACAACGTCCTTGGCCATCTTGGGCCAATAATAGCGCTATTGGACACGAGCTATCGTTTTGTCAAACCAGGATGGAAGTGCTCATCGTGAGCTTGCCTCAAAATCTCCACCAACATCATCGGCTGGAACTACTTGGCTTCCATTCGAATCGCGAGTCGAAAGGTACATTCCGGGCAGTGACGAACTTATACAGCCTGCCATCCTTAACCTTGAAGTCGACAGAAGTCATCTGGGCGGCTGCTGACCTTATCCATCAGGAGGCGTACCACGGAGAAGTCGGTGAATCCTGGACTAACGCTATGCTTCTCGACAATGCATCCGGGACGACATTTTCTTTGCCTTTCCGGTGCACTACGGTCATGTCGAACTGCTGAAAGTCCAAGCTCCACCGATTACACCGGGACCCAACCTTCCACTTCGTCTTTAGGATGTGGGTCAACGCCGACAGATCCGTCACTAAGGTGAAGTGGTAACCTTCAATGTACCCCAGAAACGCTTCGATGGAGAGCAAGGCGGCTAGAGCTTCCTTCTCGGCAGCGTGATAGTTCTTTTGAGGAGTGGTGAGCTTCCTAGAAAAATAGGAAATTACCCATCACCCTCCTCCTGCTGCTGAGTGAGCACTCCCGCAACAGCGACATCGCTGGCATCCGTCTGGATGGCGAACTCCCGGAAAATCAGGACTTCCCAGAATCGGGCGGCGATCAGCTGCTCTTTTATCTGGCAGAAAGCTCTCTCCGCGGCTGGATTCAGCCGATGACCTTAGTTTGGACTTGAGGAGGTCCGACAGGGGCCCGCAAGTCTCCACTGAAGTTCAAGATGAACCGGCGGTAGTAATTTGCCATTCCTAGGAATCTCCTGAGCTTGGTGATCGTGGTCGGTCTCTCGTACTCGACGATTGGACGGATCTTGTCCGGATTTCCACGCAGACCTTCCGAGCTCAAGAGATATCCTAGGAAGGAAATCTCCGGCACCCCGAACTGAGACTTCTCAAGTTAATCATAAGGTTGGCTCCTGTTCAGTCGACGCGCAATTTCACGAAGCAACAACGTGATGCTCAAATGTCTCCGTTACCACGACGATATCGTCGAGGTAAACGAAGACATAGGGTTCCAGTACACCGTGGCCCAAAACTCGGTCCATCAGTCTTGCCAGCGTAGCAGGACTGTTGACAAGACCAAAGGGCATCCGGGTGTACTGGAACAACCTACCCTGCACACTGAAGGCCGTATACTTCCTCGAGGACTTCTCCAGCGGAACTTGCAGGAAGGCCTCCGACAAGTCTATGGTGGATGGGTATTTCGCCCTCGGAAGTTGGCCTAGGATTCGACAGGGGGTGCGGCAAGGGGTAAGCATCCTGGTAATGCGTTCGTTAATCTTACGCGCGTCAAACAGAGCCGAACCTTATGAGGCTTGACGACTGGTACGCAGTTCAGCGACCAATCAGGAGTTGCTGGGTTCGGTGTATGCCAGCGTCCAACAATCTCTGTAGTTCTGCAGCCACCAGACCTTGTGTCTTGGGGACATGACGTATGGGAACTGTCGAACAGGCGGTTTTTCTCCGCCACTCTTCACTGAGTTCGATTTTGTGTTCCGCCAACGGAGTGGTTGACAATCGTCCAGGGGCGGGCTGCTATAAACAGCGTTTGATCTGCTCTATGATCTGCTGCTCGATAGCAGTCAGAACAGTCGGAGACAGTGGTGACTCGCGGCTCCTTTCTTCCTCTGAGTTCTCCAGCATGGCGCAATCAGTGATTGTGGGCTGGATACTGAAGGTCTTCAGAAATCCATGCCACAGATGCAGCTGATGGCCAGGTTAGGAACTACCAGAGTCGGAACAACCTTGACCGTACCGTTCCATGAAAAAGGTAAATAAATTCGTCCGCGGACATTGAGCGCTTCTCCGCTCGCTGTGCGTAGGCGGACGGGATCCCGAAGTGGAAATAACCGCTTCGGTTTGAGTGGAATTGAAGACGCTGTCATTGATCAGGGTAAGATTACTACCGCTGTCAAGAAGAGCGCGAAAGTTTACCCGTAAACTTGTACAGAAGTGTAAGGACGATTATCGTTTGGGGAATGGATATGAAATGGTGAACGAAGCCGGAGATACCTGGTATAGGTCATCCGAAGCCGGCTCCGAAACAAGCGGGAGGTTTACGCCTAGAAGTTTTGGTTCCAGCGGCCGGCGGTTTTGGCTCGCTGCGATGGCGTTTTTTACGCAATACGGACAATTGTTGGACGGATAGCCTCGAACCCACAGTTCTCGCACAGTACTCCTTTCGGAAGTCGGCATTGATCCATCGATGCCCCAAACTTGCCGCAATTGAAGCAGTGGCGACTGGAGAGGCTGATGAGACTCGATCATGTCTTCGAAGTGTCGCGTGTGACCGAATTGACCCGCAGGGACCAGAGGGCTCCGCCTTGGGAACCCTTTTGTTGCTGGTTCGATTGCGAGAAGGAGTGGCCGGATTGGGACGCCGGCTGGGACGAGCGCTGCTTGCTCGCTTGCTTCTCCTTTTTCGGTTTAGGAGTCTCAAAATGTTCTACCGCATTCACCGACTCTCGGTCCAAAGACCTTATTGTACACGGAGAAGTTGACAGCGTCTATCTTCTGACCGGCGAACACCAATGTCTGGAGGTCGGCGATAGGAAGGAAATTCAGCTGTTTTTATAGTCGATCCGGACATTCTGCATCAGAATTTGGACCTTTTCATGCTCCGGAATGGGAACACTCGCAGTTCCGAACAGTTCCTCCATACTGTGGTAGTACTGGAGAAACGTCTCGTTCCGCAACTGGTGACGCTGATAAACCTTCATTTTTATCATGGTATCTAGATCGGGGGTGCATGAATGTCCTCCTGAGCTCTAGAACCAGGTGCTGCCAATTCAACAGGCGACCGGCAGCCCGCATGGTCATATACCACTGCAAGGCGGGTCCCTTGAAAAGGTGAATCGCTTTGAATCGAATAGCTCGACTTCTGAGACATGCTCAGATACAGCCATGGCATGGACCATTCAAGGAACTGGTTCAACTTCAACCCTTGATCCTCACCATCGTATTTGGAAATTGTCCACTTGGACACAGGTAAGCTGTGACGCCCTGATTACCCGACAGCGTTGCGCTGTAGGGAGTGAGAGATGGATTGGCGTGGAAATGAAGTTGAGGAAGCAGTTGCCGTCCATGGATTGGTCGATTGAGTATTTCTCAAAAGTCGGATTCTGAGACCACGAAGGGTTCGTACAGGCACTGCTCAGTGCCGGATTTCCGAGCCAGGGATTGAAACCCGGCGTGCTATTCACAGCCGAATGGACTGACCACGGCATTGAAACCGACGCGCCGCACATATGGCTGGATTTCCGAGCCACGAACTAGTAGCCGGAGGAGCTACTGAAGAGCTGAATACTCGAAGCCTTCTGAAGGTGGTCCTGCCACGAGGTAGAACACTGAGGCAGTGCTGACGAATAGCTCTGAGGAAGCGAGAATGTGACATTAGTACCCGGTCTTGGTGAGAAGCCACCGTATGGGCTTGTGAATTCGTAGAATAGAGCGGAACTGTAAGCATAATGCTCGGTAGATGGCACCGGATTTACCGGAGCGCAAAACGCCGGTATTGTGCAAGTCCTCAGAGACTTGAAGATGAGCTGAATAGGGAGTGAACGAGGTTTAATCATCGGAATACTAGGTACTCCGGGCTGTACATTCGATATATTCGGCTGGGTTCCACTCGGAACGCCGGATATATACAATACAGAACTCTCATCCCGTTGCTTATCTCTCCTATCAGCTCTGCTTCAAGCTCTTTAATCCTCGCCATCAACGAGTTCACACATACGGCACGTTCAAGTTGGGAACTCGCAGAATTACTTCTCTGCCGGCACGGTTCCCTTAGGAATAGCCCCGGTACCAGTCACTGGAGTGGGCAAAACAGGAGGTGCAGCATAGCCCTCTGCACTGAACAGATCCACCAAAGAATGGTCCTCCGGATCCTCCCTGTTTTTCCTCTCTTTGTTCCTCAGAACCCCCATAAAAGTTATTTAATAAAAAGTTTCACCACGTCTATCAACATTGCTTTTAAAAAGTTTTCCCGCTTCTCCCAATTCCCTAGCATTGTTAACTAGAAGGACAATTCAATTGGCCAAAATGCAGCAACCTTGCTTGCCCCTCTCACCTTGAGAATCTTATCATTCTCCTTCAGACCTTCTACGATCTCGTCAAAATTCCGTCAGCAAAACTGAATTGTTTCCTCCCCAATCCACATCAAGTGCTACCTCGATCGTTTTCTGATTTTTCTTTCTCGTTTTTAAATGATCTCGAAGGCTTCTCCGCCTTCGAGAATGATAAGGATCGTCGCGGATCACTATCGATCAATATTGAGCTCAAATTCGAGCTCATAGGGCATTAAATGGTCCACCCTTAAGGAGTGGTACCATTCTAGAATTTTGTCGACTGCCTGGGAATAATCCATCAGTGCTTCGGCCATTTTCGAAACAGAAAAAGCTCTAAAAATATATTAAATGCAAAAAATATATACAATAAATTTTATCAAATAATCTAAACCTACCAAATTTACCCCTAATTAGCTACGATTCACAAAAAATGTGAGAAAAAGCAGCTTTAACTAAAAAGGAAGGCTAAATTCAAGCCTATGCTATCGCATAAATTATGCGAAATAAAGAAAACTTGCACAAGTTATGCTGTTTTCTTAAACTAAACCCTAAGCCTAAATTATAAAATAAAAATTTACAATTTGAAGCACTGTGTAAATGAGAATGTTATTTAGAATCACTTATTATAAGCAATTAATTACAATGTATCAATGTATAATAGATTAAATTCCTAAAGCCGATTGAAAGGCGACAATTATAAGGATTTCTCATCATCCGAACCCATACCAGAAAATGAATTAATGAATGCAATGATTATAATGAATACAAACCTTTTCACTTTATAAGAACAATTGGAATAAAGTTCCAATTCCTCCCGGAACTTACTTGAAAGGTTCCACTTTAGGATTAAAGTGGAAACCTTTTTTAATACTTTATTTTGCGTTGAGCGCCAATTGTTAGAGATGGTTTTGCTGGGGACTTTCGTCTGCCTTGTCGTGACCTCAGGGTCGTTTTCTGGAAGCTCTTTGGGAGAAATTGGAGGATCGTGAGCGGAAACGCTTCCCTTAAAACAAAACACACAAGCGAAAATCTAGCAGAATGTCGAATATAGTAGAAATGAGGAATGATTGTTTAAATAAAGATCGAAACTGAATGAATTTAGGTTTTACATTTTAATTCGGTGTTGTTAAAGCAATTCGTTTTCAACTCATTGGGGAGAGGTTTGAGGATAAATAGGCACATTACTTGGATTCACGATGATTTCACGGTGAGGCGAGGCGGCTCCATGATCTGGCGATGCGACCAGCAGCCTGGCTGGGGTGCGAGGTCTCGAATATCAGGGAATTGGCAGAATACATATTCCCTGCGGTTCAGTTCTCTACCGCGGCGTTCCGGCTTGACAAGCAGCAACATGCGGTAGGTCCCATGGCTCACCTATCCTCGTGGAAGAAGGCGAAGATGAAGAAAATGGCCTTTCCGGGAACACGAGGGGCAGCGTTCTTTCAACAGGAGTCCTCCTCATCCCCAGTCACGGACACAGGATTGAAATGCCTGCTTCTTCACGGGGTTGGATCGGCCCTGGGCTATAGCCGTGGTCACTAACACTGCTCACAGGAGCCCGTCTTCACTGTGTTCCAGCCACCTTGAAGCACACGCGATCGGCTTGATTTAACAATTTCACTGCCGAAAGAAAAAAACGGTTGAAAAAATACTGCGTCCTTCTGGTTGGATTGACTTTCACCTTCTAAGAGAACGATGTCATCCTGACAGCGGCTTTTATGGTCTCCGTCTCGCCCGTCGACGACCACTCACCGACGGCGTGACGTTTACGTCAACTTGTCACCGGGTGGAGTAACGGCGAGGGCACGTTCACGGGATAATAGAGGTATTGTAAGGAGAGAGGGGATAATTTCTATTTCCTTTTTCTGTTATGCATGGCATATTTCAAGTATTCTAATCGTGTTCCTGATTGTTTCTTTTTTGTAAAACATTAACTTGAATCTATTTAATAACTACTAATAAGCAGAAAATATATATAAATAATATTTACACCAGGCCAATGTAACCGTTTGACGGGTTACAAAGGGACATAAGGCACAATGCTGCACGAACACTCCCAATTGTTTGATTTGCTTCAGCAAAGCTGTGAACAGCAAGCACCCCATGGGGGTTCAAGTGCCCGGCGTTTAAGCGTGCTGCAAAATCACAGTGCAGGTAACGCAGCTGGCTTGCTCGGCCTCGCCCGAGTGTTTGGTGTGCGCAGGTTTAGAGGAAACGGCGGAACACGCGTTGTTCGTGTGCTCACGTTTTCACGCAATGCGTGACCACATGCTTGCCACATGTGGTCTGGACACTACCCCGGACAACCTAGTTCGGAGGATGTGTAAAGATGAAGTTGGTTGGAACGCCGTTTTATCGGCTATCGTCAAAATCGTCTAGCAGCTACACAGAAGGTGGCGCGTGTACTCAAGGATGGCTAGTTCAGGCGCAAATAAGAGGTGGTCCAAGGGACCGGAGTCGGCTTCATGGGTCATACCGGTGGTCATGCTCTGTGGTCGAACTCGATCCTTTTATCGAACAAGTGGCCGCGCGAAGAACAACAAATGATTCAAGAAATAATCCATCTAGAGAAAACACCTCTAAAAATTCATGTAAAAGGAGAAGATAAGAAAATATTTTTTTTTTATTTGGCGGATTGCGAGGAGATAACTTGGGCTTGAACAGTATTCTGGATTACAGTAAATCATTCGTTGCTAATCACCCATGCAGGTAGGATTTCCTCAAAATTGAGATAGGAATACATAGAGGGTTGAGTGAGGAAAGATAATTTACTTTTTTGAACAACGATTTTCTATTGAACTGTATACTGCCTTTTTGTTGTTTTGGGCATTGAGACCATTTTAAATATTCGTTCAAATCGAAACAAGTTTACTTTCCTCATTGATCTTCTTGACTCTATATGTTGTAATGAACAAATAGTTAGTTATAGTTAAATAAATAATAATTTGTTGATCACTTTTAATTGTAGGATTTGCTCAATGAACCTTGAACATATCAGGGAAAGCACGGTGGATGATCCTGATGTGTATCGCACTGCAGAAAGCTACAACCTGGCATTGGAGATTGATCGCTTTTCAGAAACAGGAATAAAAAAGAATTCAGTTTTTAATACTATTCCGGATTTTCACATTACTGATCTAAAGATCGTGGACTGCATGCATGACTTCTTTGAAGGTTTCGCTCATGATGCTCTTACTTGCTGTATTCTCCGTTTCATTTCAAAGGGATATTTTTCACTATTCACATTGAACCAACGCGTCCAACGGTATGATTACGACATCAACGAGCGAAAAAGTATCCCACCAGTAATAAAACTAGAGAACTTGGAGAGTCAGAAATTAAAGATGTCTGCAGGACAAATGAAGTGCTTCGTGGATAATATTACTCTAATGCTTGGAGACTTAGTGCCGGCCGAGGATGACTGGTCATTCCTTGTAAATGTAACTAAAGTTGGTTCATACTTAATGAAACCCACATTTACTGCCGAGGAAACCAAGGATTTGAAATTTCTCATCCAACGCACGTTGTCTCAGTACAAAACCCTGTTTAATAAAAATCTCAATAAGAAAATTAGTCGAGTCAAGTACGAATCACTGAAGACGGCCTTATTGTTGAGGTCGAAATACGTATCTGTCAAGATACAATTAAGTGGTGGAATTCAATGGGATTGTATTAACTCGTCTTATGACAAGTGAAAAATCTCAAGCCGAAAGCACATTTTCTTACGCATTATCCGCTCGCAATCGAATGGACAGGACCAACTCGATTCACATCAACGTTCATACCAGAAATGAAACATAAATATTTTAAGAAAATAGCCACAGTCACATCATCCCGTAAGAATATCGCCCTCACATTGGCAATAAAAGATCAATTTAAAATGGCCTACAAAGTATTCACGAACACCACAAATTTTGGACCGCTGCAGTTGGTTGAAGGGACTGGATATTTTATTCAACTCAACTGTATGCCTATTCCACAAGGATTGATTTCGGAAGATGGTAGTGAAATCGTTCAAATACTCAACTACATTATGCTTGGAAAAACCAAAATCGCATCTGGGACGGTGTTGATCATTTGGGGGCATGAAAGCTTTGTAAAAGAAGTGCGCCACATTATTAAAAATGACAATAAGATAACATTCGTCTGCCACACTTATAAAGCTTTAGAGTTCGATGAACACTTGGATGCGTATATAGTTGATCCAACAAACTTTGATATCGATAAATGCATTATCGAAGATGTAACACATTCTCCTTCCCATCTACACCACCTCCCAGATAGCCGCAAAGCAGTTCGCCTTCGCCATTGATTTTTTCAACATTTGAGAACGTGTAACAAATTGTTTTTAATGCGAAATAAACTGGAAAATTATGTATATTTTTTTTGCTATTTTATTTGTATTGTGTGCTAGAAGCTTTAATATGTATAATATTTGAATGTGTTCAAATGTGTTTTATTAGATTTTTTTTACATAAATTTATTTTCTTTTCATAAGCAGACGGCGAATGACGTTGAGAGAAAAATTTCACAGCGGTTGGAATTTCTCCATGAGAAGTTTGAAAAAGTCAATCTGCAGCCTCAAATTGTTGCCATTGGTGCGGCACGAGCAGATGTAATTTTCGGAGGAGCTGAATACAAGGCGGACAACATTCTTCACGCAATTTGCATTTGCTTCCAAGCAACATACGTGCTTAACCTACAATACAGTCCGGACAGCAAGCCGTAGTGGATGTTCTTGCAGACACATTTATTTAAAATCCCAGCGTCTATACTCGAACTCCCTAAAAGCACTCGAGATTTGTTGCGAGCGATAGAGTAGAGTAAAGCATGTTTTCAACATTCGATGACCGCAATAATAAAATCATAATGAGTTTGAAAGTCATTACTATCTAAATAATTGAAAAGAAAAGCCCATTTCGATTGGTGCCTACTTCTGCTCCCCCAGTGATCCACAATATACCTTCAGAAAAAAACGTATTCCACAATTGAATGAGGTACCACAGACAAACAAACAATTAGTGTATAAGCAGCTGAGTGCAAGGTATCTAAATGGAAGAAGATTAATCTCGATAATGTCAATCATACATAGCTGACAATTTTTCTCGCGATAGTGATGGAAATAGGGTTCTGTAAACGAGTGACGATAATTTTTCGAGTTCTTCATAGAAAAGAAGAAATACGTATGTTTGTCTGTGATGATAGCGAATATCCGCGAATTACGTTGTGCTTTGAAGGAGCGGGTTTGGTCATGCGTGTCGATAATATACAAATTTATGACCTCACTAAAAATGAGCCAGGAGAATGGCTATTGACTATTTAGATTCAAACGATTTAGGTAAACTAGTAGCATTCTGGGACCTTGCTAAAAATCCCAAAATTATAAAAAGCAATGTTCTTCTTCTTCTTCTTCTTCTTCTTCTTCTTATTGGCATTACATCCCCACACTGGGACAGAGCCGCCTCGCAGCTTAGTGTTCATTAAGCACTTCCACAGTTATTAACTGCGAGGTTACTAAGCCAGGTTACCATTTTTGCATTCGTATATCATGAGGCTAGCACGATGATACTTTTATGCCCAGGGAAGTCGAGACAATTTCCAATCCGAAAATTGCCTAGACCGGCACCTTGCTTTGTAGCCACAAAACAGCTGCAAAACAGTTGGGATCATAAATGACAGATTCCAGATTCATGAATTATGATTCTGTATCCATGACTTCAGCTCATGGTTCCGGAGTGCATGCTTCATGATATCATGACTCAACTTGCCATTATTCGTCGTAAATATCGAAAACGTAACGCCAAGGTAACGTTACGTCAAAATGAGATTGATTATATATAAAATTTGTATTGGCCTTGACAAGAATTTAA
>NW_026943572.1:0-23485 GCF_024139115.2 Armigeres subalbatus | reverse complement strand
ACTTCATGCCAATCGCGGCGCCTAAAACCATTTGATTACAGCGGCACTATTTAACTTTGACAACCGGCTGTCACACGTCCGGAAACAATCGAGAGGGGAAAGAAACCACAAAACTTATTTAAGGTGAATCCCCGCCGAATGTAGAAATGAGTGACATTTAGCGCTCGCACACTGTGCAATTTATTCAGCATGTGTACCCAGCAAGGAAGGTTACTCTAACTTGAGCATAATGTGCATCTAACCTGTGAGATAGTTAAGGTGCCGTCAGACGTTGCAAGCAAATCACTCGCAACGAGCATTTTGCTCGCAGAAAGTGACAATTGTCAAAAATTTTCCTGTCTGACTACACTGAAAGTGATTGCATGCAAACAAATGACAACTCGTAAGCAAACGCTCGCTTGCAATGTGTGACTGCAAAGCGTTAAAAATTTTCAACTCGCAGAAACGAAATTGCGCTTGCTAGTGCAGCACTAGCAAATTTTTCGCTCGCAAAAGTGAAGACGTTTTCAGGTGGCAGTGTTGCACTGCAAAAATAGGAATGAAATTACATTTTCTGGCCGAAAAAAAAGTTTTTCGTTTTTGTTTATATTTGCATGAGAGTAAATCTGTCATTTGCTTAAAGTAAAAAATTGCTACGTGTGACTGGAATTGCGAGTGCTCTCAGAAATCATTCGCTCGCACGAGTGATTTGCTTGCAACGTCTGACGGAGCCTTTACACTAACATTCTCACTAACGGTTAGGGTAAAGTGAGGCTAAAGTTACGCTAGAATGACACACTTTTGTTAGGTATGTTTATGCTTGGTGCATAATTTCATCTAACCTGTTACACTCACGTTACATCAACGTTAGATATGTTTCGCTTTGGGCGGTTAGCCAGCGGTTAGGGTTGTTTCAAAAGGGATTTCATGTTGATTTATTTACACCCAGCTGTCATCGGACGCAGAATATATATGTACTTGTGAAAGTACATATACATAACTGCCTCGAATGACAGCTGGATATAAATAAGTTATCAATAAAGAAATTGATTGGGAAAAGTAATATATTTACCAACTGAATAGTACGGAACGGCTACATTTTTTTACAATGCCTGGAATTATCGACAGAACATTCGTGCTGTCCCGAGGCCAAGATCCGCTCCGGGTGCAGCTTGCAGGTAGTAAGCAGGCTCTCCACGAATTGCCGCAGGAGAGTAGTGAGTGAAAGTGCACCTCTATAACAGCTTGTGTCGATATTGAGGATCCCACGAATACACCAGGACATCCATCTATTTGTTGCAAACCTTAATCCAGCTCAAAGGATTCATCCCAGTTGAACTGTAAATTTCCTGATCGCACTACCGTACGTGCCTTGCGGATACAATCGCATTCCAGTACGCAATATAAATCTCGGATCATCGGTTGCTGCGCTTGAGACGGTTCAGACATAGCCCGTAGTCCACGACCGGCAAGCAGATGGATTCACAGCACTCCGGACATTCGATTGCGTGAACCACTGTTAGAAGAAAAGCAGAATAAATAATTATTTCACAGTTACTAATTTGCTAACAAGGTCCGTCTCACCTGTCTTATTCAGCTTGACCTTAGTATACTCGGCCGGGTTGATGTCGATCGGATGGTGGGTGCGGGGCAGTATTGTGCTCGGTGTAGGTGCCGGGATCTGATGGCCGGTGAGGGCTGCCATTGCCGATTCTATTGCGCCACCCGGACTAGCTTGAGTCAGTTTCAGCAGCTATCGCATACGCCGGACACTTGGCGAACGAATTGACGACGGCCCAATATGTTGCGAGGACCGAGGTGAGGACATAGACCGTACCGGCAGTGAAGACATGCAGGTACCACCTGCACCGGTTAGGTTATGCAGGTCCAGTGTGCCACCGGCTGCTGAAGATGTTTTCGGTGTTTTTAAGTACGCCATGAATGTTTTCGGCGGAACAAGAAAACCGATGCACTAGCTTCCGATTTAGGACGTCGCGTGAGGCTCGCATTTGTCCGCAAATAGCAGAATTGCTAGGTACTCGTCGCAAACTGGCGGTCAAGCGCTGGCGAAGATCTCGAGGGTCCCTTTAGATGGGCAGTGAGTACTTGGGAGCTGAAAGGTTTCCGTCATTTTCGTCCTGCAGACGGTCAGCGACATGGCTCCGGAGACCCATACGGGACCCGGGTCGATACAAATCTCGGATCATCGGTTGCTGCGCTTGAGACGGTTCAGACATGGCCCGTAGTCCACGACCGGCAAGCAGATGGATCCACAGAATTCCGGACATTCGATTGCGTCAACCACTGATATAGAAGAAAAGCAAAACAAATAATTATTTCACAGTTATTTACTAATTTGTTAACAAGTTCCATCTCACCTGGCTTATATAGCTGGAGCTTAGTATACTCGGCCGAGTTGATGTCGATCGAGTGGTGGGTGTGGGGAAGTGTTGTGCTCGGTGTAGATGCCGGGATCTGATAGCCGGTGAGGGGTTCCATTGCCGATCCTGGTACGCCACCCGGACCAGCTTGAGTCAGTTCCAGGAGCTATCGCATACGCCGGACACTGGGCGAACGAATTGACGACGGCCCGATGTGTTGCGAGGACATAGACCGTACCGCCAGTGAAGACATGCAGATATGCAGGTACCACCGGATCCGGTTAGGTCATGCCCGTCCAGTGGCCCACCGACTGCTGAAGAGGTTGTTCTTAAGTACGTAATTTTTTTTTTGCGGCGGAACAAGAGAACCGATGTACTCACTTCTGATCTAGGATGTCGCGAGAGGCTCGCATTTGTTCGCAGATAACAGAATTGTTGGGTACTCGTCGCAGCCAAGTTCGATATTAATCCGAGGTAAAGATCGATAGACTGGCGGTCAAACGCATGGCCGGATGGTTGTAGTAGTAGTAGGCCGCGGTCCGATCATGGCTTCCGTATCGGTGGAGTAATCCAATCCAATCGATGGACCGTATCGGTGTGCGTGATGGCGGTGGAGGTTCGTCGTCAGCGGTCAAGTATGCCGCCGGCAATGGGAGCTGCTTGGTCAAGGTCGGATTATAGGCTAGACCCGAATAGTGCGTGTCTCCCGAGTGTTTGGTGGTCTGCATATTCGACTCGTGGCAGGTGTTGATCGGAACCGCTGTGTGCAACCTTTGGTGTGATTGCGACATGGTGACACCGGTTCCGGCTGACATGCGTCGGTTGGCGCTTGGGTAGAACGAGTGCACCTTTTCGGCAAAACTCTCTAGCGTGCGTTTTCTAGTACTAGAACGAAGTTTGAAAGCTCTGCGTTCCCTTCGGTAGTTTGGTGATGACCGACGGCGGTGGTGTATAGCCCCAGCTGGGTGTTTCCACCGACTCGCCCTGTCGGGGACCGTAGTACAGATCTAGCTGTTCGCTCTGGGGCTGTAACTCTTGAAGCCCAGTCCCATACAGGAGTGAGACTGGGTCATTTCCCTACCGAATCTCATTCGGCGCACTCTGGTGGATCTCAATGAACATGGCGCCCAGTTCGAACTGCAGGAGTACCTTCGGAGAAACCTGCAGTAGTTCCCTCGAAGATTCCTTCAAGAATTCTTTCGGAGATGATCCCACAGAAGTTCTTTCGGTGATTCATCCAAGAATTTTTTCGGAGATGATCCCACAGGAATCCCTACTGAGATTGGGAGATTTTTCTTGGAGTTCCTTCGAAGATTGCTACAGCAGTTCGTTCAGAGATTGCTCCAAGAGTTCCTTCGAAATTACCTCCAGGAGTTCCTTCGTAGATTCCTGCAGGAGTTCCTTCTGAGATTCATGCAGGACTTATTTCGAAGACAAACGCAGGAGTTCCATCAGAGATTCCTACATGAGTTCCTTCCGAGATTCCTCCAGGAGTTCCTTCGGAGATTCCTCCAAGAGTTCCTTCGAAGATTCCTACAGGAGTTCCCTCGGAGAATCCTGCAAAAGTTCCTTCGAAGATTCCCGCAGGAATTCTTTTGGAGATTCCTCCAGAAGTTCCATCGGAGATCCCTTCAGAAGCGGAGATTCCTACATGAGTTCCATCTAAGATTTATCCAGGAGATCCTGAGATACCTCCAGAAAATCCTTCGGAGATTCCTCCAGGAAATCCTTCGGAGATTCATCCAGGAAATCCTTCTGAGGAAAAAAATCCTTCAGGAGTTCCTTCGGAGATTCCTTCAAGAATTATTTCGGAGATGCATCCAGGAATTCATTTGGTGATTCCCAAAGGAATCCTTTCTCAGATTCCTTCTGGAGTTCCTTAGGAGATTCCTCTAGGAGTTCCTCAACAAAATCCTCCAGCATTTCCTCTAGGAATTCGTTTAGGAGTTACTCTCGAATTTCCTCCAGGAGTTCCAATAGAAATGTATTCAGGAATTCCTCCAGAAATTCATATGGGAATTCCTCCATGAGTTTCTCTAAACCACCTGAACCTTCTCCAAAAGTTGCACAGGAAAATCCTCCATGAGTCTCATTGGGAATTCCTTCAGGAGTTTCTTCGAGAAATTCCTCCAAGAGTTCCTCTCGGAATTCCTTCAACAGTTATTCTGAAAATTATTCCAGAAGTTCCACTGGAAGTTCCGCCAGAAGTTTCTCTGGAAATTCTACCGGGAGTTATTCTGGGAATTTCTCCAGAAATTTATCTGAAAATTCTTCCAGGAGTTCCTATATATGTTAGTTTCGGTAGAAGTTCCTTTGAGAATTCTTTGAGAAATTCATCTGAAAATTCCTCCAAGAGCTACTCTGCGAATTGCTCGGAACTTCCGGAGATATTCCTGGAGGAACAGAACTATTATTCATCAGACGCCGCAGAACCGTGTATGGTTACAACAACCCATTTGATCAATGTCTTCGTTCGTTGAACAGTATTAGTAACGTATTTGATTTTAATATGTCTAAACATATATTTTAAAATAGGATTAAGGCTCTAGGTTAAGGTGCAGTCTGTGAAATAGTTTTTAATTCTTTCGAGACGTTGGTAAATAAATACATAAAAATTCATTTGGGAATTCCTCCAGCCTTTCATTTTAGAATTCTTTTAAAAATTCCTCCAAGAGCTGCTCATGGAATTCCTCCTTGAGTCTTTGAATTTCTTCAGTAGTTCATCAAAAAAAAAATCCTCCAGCCGTTACTCTGAATATTCTTCCAGTAATTCCTCTGTGAGTTCCTCCAGAAGTTCTACTGGGCAACCGGAGGTATTCCTCGAGCAACTTTCGAAAGAATTCCTGGAGGAACTTCCGGGGGAATTCATGGAGGAATTCTTGCAGGATCTTCCGGAGGGATTCCTGGAGGAACTTCCGGAGGAATTCCTGGAGGACCGGAGACGAGCCAGCCTCGGGCTGCAAGTCTCCTAAATAAAGACAAAAAAAAATCCTGGAGGAACTTTCTGGAGCAACTTCTTTACCATTCCGGAAGAAACTCCCGGATAAATGCTTGAGAAACTCCCAGCGGAACTTCCTGATGAATTCCTGAAGGATCTTCCGGAGGAATTCCTGGATGAACTTCCGGAGGAATTTCTAGAGGAACTTCCGGAGAAATTACCTGAAGCAATTTCTTGACCATTTCCGGACAAAACTTCCGGATGAATTCTTGGAGAAATTCCAGGAGGAACTTGCAGATGAATTCCTGGAGGAACTTCCGAAGGAATTCCTGGAGGAACTTCCGAAGGAATTCCTGGAGAAACTTCCTTGAGAAATGGTGAAGAAGTTGCTCCAGGAAGTTCCTCCAGGAATTCCTCCGGAAGTTCCTCCAGGAATTCCTCCGGAAGTTCCTCCAGGAATTCCTCCGGAAGTTCCTCCAGGAATTCCTCCGGAAGTTCCTCCAGGAATTCCTCCGGAAGTTCTTCCAGGAATTCCTCCGGAAGTTCCTCCAGGAATTCCTCCGGAAGTTCCTCCAGGAATTTCTCCGGAAGTTCCTCCAGGAATTTCTCCGGAAGTTCCTCCAGGAATTCCTCCGGAAGTTCATCCAGGAATTCCTCCGGAAGTTCCTCCAGGAATTCCTCCGGAAGTTCCTCCAGGAATTCCTCCGGAAGTTCCTCCAGGAATTCCTCCGGAAGTTCCCCCGGAAGTTCCTCCAGGAATTCCTCCGGAAGTTCCTCCAGGAAGTTCCTCCAGGGATTCCTCCGGAAGTTCCTCCAGGGATTCCTCCGGAAGTTCCTCCAGGAATTCCTCCGGAAGTTCCTCCAGAAATTCCTTTGAAAGTTCCTCCAGGAATTCCTTCGAAAGTTCCTCCAGGAATTCCTTCGGAAGTTCCTCCAGGAATTCCTTCGGAAGTTCCTCTAGGAATTCCTTCGGAAGTTCCTCCAGGAATTCATTCGGAAGTTCCTCCAGGAATTCCTTCGGAAGTTCCTCCAGGAATTCATTCGGAAGTTCCTCCAGGAATTCCTTCGGAAGTTTCTCCAGGAATTCATTCGGAAGTTCCTCCAGGAATTCCTTCGGAAGTTCCTCCAGGAATTCCTTCGGAAGTTCCTCCAGGAATTCCTTCGGAAGTTCCTCCAGGAATTCCTTCAGAAGTTCCTCCCAGGAATTCCTTTGGAAATTCCTCCAGGAATTCATTCGGAAGTTCCTCCAGGAACTCCTTCGAAAGTTCCTCCAGGAATTCATTCGGAAGTTCCTCCAGGAATTTCTTCGGAAGTTCCTCCAGGAATTCCTTCGGAAGTTCCTCCAAGAATTCCTTCGGAAGTTCCTCCAGGAATTCCTTCGGGAATTCCTTCGAAAATTTCTCCAGGAATTCCTTCGGAAGTTCCTCCAGGAATTCCTTCGGAAGTTCCTCCGGGAATTCCTTCGAAAATTTCTCCAGGAATTCCTTCGGAAGTTCCTCCAGGAATTCCTTCGAAAGTTCCTCCAGGAATTCCTTAGGAAGTTCTTCCAGGAATTTCTTTGAAAGTTCCTCCAGGAATTCCTTTGGAAGTTTCTCCAGGAATTCCTTCGGAAGTTCCTTCAGGAATTCATCTTAAAATTCATCCTGGAATTTCTCCAAGAATTTATCCGGAAGATTTGTCCGGATATGATCAAGAAATTGCTTCAGGTAATTCCTCCGGAAGTTCCTCTAAAAATTCCTCCGGAAGTTCATCCAGGAATTCCTCCGGAAGATCCTTCAGGAATTCATCCGGAAGTTCCGCTGGGAGTTTCCTTCGGAAGTTCCTCCAGGAATTCCTTCGGAAGTTCCTCTAGGAATTCCTTCGGAACTCTTAATTCCTGGAGGAACTTCCGAAGGAATTCCTGGAGGAACTTTCGAAGGAATTCCCGGAGGAACTTCCGAAGGAATTCCTGGAGGATCTTCCGGAGGAATTCCTGGATGAACTTCCGGAGGAATTTCTAGAGGAACTTCCGGAGGAATTACCTGAAGCAATTTCTTGATCATTTCCGGACAAAACTTCCGGATGAATTCTTGGAGAAATTCCAGGAGGAACTTCCGAAGGAATTCCTGGAGGAACTTCCGAAGGAATTCCTGGAGGAACTTCCGAAGGAATTCCTGGAGGAACTTTCGAAGGAATTTCTGGAGAAACTTCCGAAGAAATTCCTGGAGGAACTTCCGAAGGAATTCCTGGAGGAACTTCCGAAGGAATTCCTGGAGGAACTTCCGAAGGAATTCCTGGAGGAACTTCCGAATGAATTCCTGGAGGAACTTCCAAAGGAATTCCTGGAGGAACTTCCGAAGGAATTTCAGGAGGAACTTCCGAAGGAATTTCAGGAGGAACTTCCGAAGGAATTTCAGGAGGAACTTCCGAAGGAATTTCAGGAGGAACTTCCGAAGGAATTTCAGGAGGAACTTCCGAAGGAATTCCTGGAGGAACTTCCGAAGGAATTCCTGGAGGAACTTCCGAAGGAATTCCTGGAGGAACTTCCGAATGAATTCCTGGAGAAACTTCCGAAGGAATTCCTGGAGGAACTTCCGAAGGAATTCCTGGAGGAACTTCCGAAGGAATTCCTGGAGGAACTTCCGAAGGAATTCCTGGAGGAACTTCTGAAGAAATTCTTCGAGGAACTTCCGAAGGAATTCCTGGAGGAACTTCCGAAGGAATTCCTGGAGGAACTTCCGAAGGAATTCCTGGATGAACTTCCGGAGGAATTTCTAGAGGAACTTCCGGAGGAATTGCCTGAAGCAATTTCTTGATCATTTCCGGACAAAACTTCCGGATGAATTCTTGGAGAAATTCCAGGAGGAACTTCCGAAGGAATTCCTGCAGGAACTTTCGAAGGAATTTCTGGAGGAACTTCCGAAGGAATTCCTGGAGGAACTTCCGAAGGAATTCCTGGAGGAACTTCCGAAGGAATTCCTGGAGGAACTTCCGAAGGAATTCCTGGAGGAACTTCCGAAGGAATTTCAGGAGGAACTTCCGAAGGAATTTCAGGAGGAACTTCCGAAGGAATTTCAGGAGGAACTTCCGAAGGAATTTCAGGAGGAACTTCCGAAGGAATTTCAGGAGGAACTTCCGAAGGAATTCCTGGAGGAACTTCCGAAGGAATTCCTGGAGGAACTTCCGAAGGAATTCCTGGAGGAGCTTCCGAAGGAATTCCTGGAGGTACTTCCTAAGGAATTCCTGGAGGAACTTCCGAAGGAATTCTTCGGAAGTTCCTCCAAGAATTACTTCGGAAGTTCCTACAGGAATTAGCTGGGGTTTCTGGGGTTATTCACAGAGGGAGTCCTGAAAGAATTCCTAGAAAACTTTTGGAGCAAATCCCAGAGAAACTGCTGGAGAAATTCCCAGATGAATTTTTGGTGGAACTCTCAGAGGAACTTTTGGAACAGTTCCCAGAGGAACTGCTGGAGGAGTTCCCAGAGGAACACCGGAGAAATTCACAGATAAATTTCTGATGGAGTTCTTAGAGAAACCCCTGGAACATTTTTTGAAGCAAATCTCAGTGGAAGGATTTGAGCATCTCCCAAAGGATCTCCTGGATGAATTCCCAGGAGAACTCCTGAAGGAATTCCCAGATGAATTTCTGGTGGATTTCCCATAGAATCTCTTGGAGGAACTCCCGGAGAAATTGTTGGAGAAATACCTGAATGAACTTTCAGAGGAACTGCAGGAGTAATTCCCTAATTAGTTTCTGGAATTATTCCCGGAGGAAATCCTGAAGGAATTCCCAGAGGAACTTTTGGAGCAATTCCCAGAGGAACTGCGGGAGGAATTCCCATATGATTTTTTCCATATGGATTTCTCAGAGAAACACCTGGAGGAATTTCCAGAGGAACTCCTGGAAGAATTCTCATATAAATTTCTGGTTGAATTCCCAGAGAAACCCAGAAGAATTCTCCGAGGAATTCCAAGAAACATTTCCAGAGAAATTTCTGCAGGAATTCCTAATTGAATTTCTAGAGGAACTCCCTGGATGAACTCCAGATGAGTTTCTGGGATTGTTTGGAGCTATTCCCACTTTTGGAGCAATTCCCAGAGGAACTACTGGAGCTACTCCCAAAGTAAATGCTGGAAGAATTCCCAAATGAACTGCTGAAGGAATTCCCAGATGAATTTTTGGTTGAATTCCCAGAGGAACTCCTGGAGGAATTCCCAGATGATTTTTGGTAGAATTCCCAGAGGACATTTTGGATCAATTTTCAGAGGAACTGGTGGAGGAATTCCCAAAGGAACACCTGGAGTAATTCCCAGCTGAATTTCTGGTGGAATCCCCACAGAAACTTTTAGAGAATTCCCAGAGAAATTGCTGGAGGAACACCTGAATGAATTTTCAAAGGAACTCCTGAAGGAATTCTCAAATGAGTTTCTGGGGTTATTCCCAGAGGAACTTTTGGAGCAATTCCTAGAGAAACTGCCCGAAGCAATTCCTGAAGGATTTCCCGGATGATTTACCGAAGGAATTCCCAGAGGAACCCCCGAGGAATTCCCGAAGGAATTAGTTTAAATCTCGTTAAATAAATAAATTTCTAGGGGATTTCCCCGATGGAAATCCGGAGGAATTCTCGTAGGAATTTCCGATAGAGTTTCCGGAGGATTTCTCGAAGGAATTCCCGAAGGAGTTAGTTTAAATCTTATAACATAGATTCCCGGAGGAATTCCTGAAAGAATTCCCAGAGCAATTCCTGAAGGAACTCCCGATAAATTTAAAACAAATTAAAATTAACAAAATTAAAATTAACTAATAAAATTGCTTTGGGAATCAATTTTCTATGTATGTTAAAACGCCGCGCAGCCAAATGCTATAGAATATAAGCTTAAGAGCCCCGTACATAGGATACGTTTGCGTTGCGTTTGACAGTTTTCCCATGGGAAATGTGTCAAACGCAACGCAAACGTATCCTATGTGCGGGGCTCTGGCTCGATACCCACGTAGCATCTTTTCGACGCAAAATGCACGCGGCGGTAAATCGACGCAGGTAGCGGTAACACAGCGTCATCGCGCCGATGCACACCTGCGTTATTTTAACACTGCGTGCACATGGCGTCGAAAAAACGCTACGTGGGCATCGGCTCTTAGATGGTACTTTTGTTCGAATCATGTGTACCTACGCTACGCTGCTTGCCTGCGTTCTCTTCTGCGACTCCGACTGGCATGGACTGGACTGGAAAAGGGTAGTGATGCAAATCCTGGAGACAAAATTCAATATAAATATCATGAATTTGCATATGCAGAAGAAACTTACATGAATTATCCTTAGGGCCGATGCTCACGTAGCGTTTTTTCAACGCTGCGTGCACGTGGCGTTGAGAAAACGCAGGTGTGCATCGGTGCGGCGACGCTGCGTTACCGCTTTTTCCCGATGCACATCTGCGTCCTTTTAACGCCGTGTGCACGCAGCGTTGAAAAGACGCTACGTGGACATCGGGCCTTATATGTCCCGTAATCCGTACACCCGGATGCGATACGGTATCGAATTGCTGTTTCAACTTCGATCGAATACGGAAAACTTGATCTGCATATGGTGTCATTATTTCTATGCTTCTCTGTTAATTTCTCCCCACGAGCTGGGCCATTTTTTACCCTCTCGATTACTTCGTACACTTCCGAGTTATTGTAGAAAGCCATAGAATTTTGTCCTGCACATCCTTACCGCGTGTTGTAAAAAATATCAGTGGAACCAGGTTCGCTTACCTGATGCAATCAAGTTTTGATCGTAGAATAATTCCGACGTGAACTTGGTGATAGCTTCGTATGCTCGATATGTGGGTAATGTGTCCTTTCGTCATATCTCCAGGGACGCTAATCCAATCAAAATGTTCAGCGTTACAACAACGATGCGATGTTTCAGAACATCATCCACCGTTGGTCATCGAAAGTTGCGCATACTGATGTTCAGATCGATTAGACATTGTTTCTGCACAATGCTGTTGACCGTGGCAACCCATCGTTTGTGGTAGTAGACAAGCAGTGGCCTCTTCCAAGCCTACCTCAATGACCTCAACCCATGGATACAGAAAATCCTTGATGTACAAATCAGCTGCCGACACATCTCCTCCAAGTTTTATGAGTGCGAACAATTCAGCCGAATGGGAATATTTGGCTATGCTGGTGGCCATGCCACTCGGTGTCAACATATAGATAATTGCTATTGTTGTCTAGTGGTGAGATTGAACCGAGCTATTTGTTCATAGCGGGCGATTTCTTCCACGTACAATAGCTCGTGAAAGCGGTTTTTGTAGTTGTTCTTGGTCAGCTTTTTATCTGTGATGATAGATTGCAAAATATGTTGCAGAGGATACCTTGCAGGCAAGTCCTTGTCACGTTCGGCATCCGTAGCATAGGCCGGAGTATACATATGAGGGATGATGGTTGTTGTAAACTCTATTATCTCCGAATAGGTCTCGTCTCTTCGTTCCGAATTAGACATTATAATATCTTATCACACCGGGATAGTTCTGCTTGATGATGAAATGATTCAGGTAAGCATCTTGGAGCATCCACGCCTTCTCTATTCTCTCTTTCATCACTTTATCGGACTAGGCGGCTGTGTCCACCGTTCCAGCAACTGTTCGGTGTATTTTTTGCCACACAGTTCTTAGTAACGCGCCCTTTCGAGTTTTTTGTTCGTACGATGCTGGAAACGTTCCTTCCACTCATTCTGTTCGTCTGTTCCGTGAGGTTCTCCAGGTAATTTTCACACAATGCATATAATTCCGCCGTGGAGGTGCACGTTATTTCCAATCACATCCTGTCGATAAAAAAGAAACGTTTAGGTATTAGGTAGGAATCGAAGTATTATAGAGTTAAATCAATCCGATTCAATAATTTTCAAAGGCACATTTAAAACAAAAACAAAAACATATTTAAATTAACGTACCTTCATCCGACATAATAATGTTCTTGTGGCTTTCCGTTTGGCAATGTTTTGCATCTCCGAAAGGAATCCACAGGAATCCTTTGATGTGTCTTCATTGTCGCTTCGGTTACTTTGGATGCTATTGTTGATGTCGTCACTGCCATAGCTGGGCTTGTTTTCCACCATGTCATTTCCATCCTCAGATGCAGGTTCTTTCTCACTGGGGTGGATGTCCCTAGTCAATGAGTCAATTCTACAAAGAGTGGCTACATATAAGAAAGTCACCCTAATAAGCTGGATAAGCCGTTTCCTTACCTTTTTTGCTGTAGCGGTTGGATTATTTTGCGTTGGAGAACTAGACGAAGCCGCAGAAGATGACGAATCGGTGACACGATCTGTTTCAGCAGTCTTAGTAGATGGCAATCTTCCGCGACGACGTCGTACTACTTAAGTTCTCCGCTCCGGATCAGCACAAACACGCTATTTTTGAAAATAATCCTGCTAATGGAACGTACAACACGAAAACACGCGATTTTTATTCCGCAAAATTGTGCTCTGTATTTTTCCTTTGTTTTTTTTTATTATTTACTGCAAACCTCGCTGTGCCGTTTTCGTTATGTGAAACGAAAAGAACTGGAAGAGAAAAAAAAACAAAGAAACAGTATCAGCATAAAAGCATGAAAATGGTTATGTTTTTGAAAGGTAGCATATCTAACCAATCTAACCGGAGCCTAACATCTCACAAATTGTTTCCTGGGTAAATAGACGAATCCAAGTAAAAATAAGAAGAAGACGCACGACGGTGTTAACTTTGACAGATCCTACAGCACAGCATAGGAAGATCATTTTAAAATGCTTATAATAAATTCTAGACAAAATGTAATTAAAATCTGATTGAAGTATGATACGGAAAAAGCTCCGAGCTGTATGATAGATACATTTTTGGAAAATATCGCTAGTCAAGTTGAAAACCGAAATGGTGGACTAGCGAAGTTGGCTTTTTCTCGCAATCCGTACGTTAAACCTAACTTCGCTAGTAGTGCGCTACTCTAATTGGGCCCTAATTAGACTAGCGCGCCACTAGCGAAGTTAGGTTTAACTTACGGATTGCGAGAAAAATCCAACTTCGCTAGTCCCGTATTCCGGTTTTCAACTTAATCGAGTATATTCAAAAAATTGAGATAAGCTTCCGAATATGTAATTCAGAACTTTTTCCGTACCGCCATGATTTGATGTCTATTTGTTTTCAGATTGAGCACTCACACACAAATATTATACACGGAAAATCAAACTTTTTTGAGTGTATTGAGTGTGAGAAAAAGATGACTGTGAGAAAAAAAATCTCGCAGTACTCTTATAAAGTGCAAAAAGCGCAATAAAACTAAATCTTTTTTCAATACTTTTTTCCGCTGGCATGCATCATTAGATGACACGTAATAAGCGTGATTCACAGCAAAGCTCAGTTCATTCAAATTCACTGTGAAAAACGATAAAATTATACATACACCGGTATGCTGCACGTACGTCGGTGTACATTGGTCGGTTTTCCATAGTGCACGATTGACGCAACTGCAGTTTTGTTTTGTTTTGCTTTTTTGGTACATAGGACACTCTTAGTTCCCATGGGAACATATGCATAAGTTAAAGCGACGTATGTAACAGCACAGAGAACAGACGTTGAAGCTGCACTCGCCATGTTGTGATAACTTTTTACTGTTCATTTTGAAATAACTTTGGAATGTCGCCGTTATCCCCTGCATAATCAGCGCTAGCGTCATCAAAAAATGCCACCGTGCGCTGGTGTCGTTATGCATGCAAGAGCATACCAGCGCCATCGTGTTGTCAAAATGAGATTGTGAGTTGCAATGTCGACGTCGATGGCGTTGCGGTTCGGTGTGTTTGTTTACACATGTTTTGCAAGAAATTTTGTTCGAGCCTCCATGTCTGTTCTCTGTGGTAACAGTGAGACTTCAAAAATAAAAAATTTTTACATACGTCGATTCGCAAAAAGATTGAATCAAAGAATTTTAAGATCTGAAATCAGTAAAATCGATACGTATTCGCGAAGTCGAAGCAAATTCTGCTCTTTCCTCTTATGGGAAATCCCATTGCTATCTGTCAGAGTATGAGTGAAACATGGCCGCCATCTCCTCCTCTCTGTTGCTCTACTGTAAAAACCCACAAAGAACTGTCATTGTTTGTGTGAAGACTTTTGCTTCGACTTCGCGAATTATATAAATAAAGCCGCGTGTGATTGTCACGGTGTATTAAAAACCCCGTTTTGTTTACTTTTGTTACATACGTCGTTATGAAAAATTTAGCTTGAATTAAATTTTCACGCTCGTCCGGCTGAACTCAATTTTGAGTCGCCTTAACTCAAAATAATAACTTCTTCAGAGACGTCAAACTCTGAGTAACTGAGAATTATTATTTTGAGTTGGTTTGACTCATTCTGAATAAATCGAAGCAGAACTAGAAAATGAGTTCACAGTGAAAATTTCAAGAAGTTCAACGGTCACTGATAGAATTTCACGTAAGCTTTCTGATTTAATAACCTAAAGTCTCAATAAATTTGCATGTTTAACTCTTTCTCATTGCAGCATTAACATCTTGAAACAACGACCCAAGCCTATAGGCAACTGAAGCACAACTATTTAGACAAGGAACATATATTATCTATTTTACTATTTTGGATCTATACAATGGGACCTTCGATTTCGCTAAGATGCTCGCCTATAACGAGGTCTACAGAGCAAGACGATGCTGAAGGTGACCGGGTCCGATTCTCGGTTCGGTCTAGGAAATTTTCTCGACTTCCCTGGGCATAAAAGTACCATCGTGTTAGCCTCATACGAATGCAAAAATGGTAACTTGGCTTAGAAACGTCGCTGTTTATAACTGTGGAAGTGCTTAATAAATACTAAGCAGCAATTTTTTTTTCATATTTTCAGGACATTCACAGATCACTAGAAAAATAGATGAAACATTTCCGGGATTTTGTCGCCGCCTTTGTACACTTCGTCAAATATGTCAGCATCAGTGACCGCTATTACGACATCCTGCTATAACAGCAGATATGAAGGAGGTTTGGGCAGAGGTCCACGATTAGATCCCTTACTAATTTATGCTTCTTGTGCCAATGCTCTTTTCTTCTTGCCGCATCATTACTCTCGTCATTACCAACCACCGCTCAACAACCATTTTAGGATCGTTGAATTATTTTATAATATTTAGAAAGAATTTATTATATTTAGAAACTATTGTATTTATTTCAATTTATATTTGATAATAAATGTACTCTGTTTTCAAATTAATTATCTTTTAACTGAACAAGATTGGTTTTCTCGATTTGACAAACTCAAAATCCTATAAATCAAATTTTATGAATTTGAGTTGAAGCAACTCAAAATAAAATATCTTCCTCCGTTACTCAAAATTGAGTTCGATGGCCTTAACTCAATTTTGTCTTGAGCCAGTTTTTACGATTTTGAGTTAAACTGACCCAAATTTGAGTTCAGCCGGACGAGCGTGTTGATCTCCATGAAGCCAGAACATAGCTTGCAACAATTTGTTTACCAATCTCTGTGCCGAAAGTAGGAATAATCTCCGCTACTCCCTGAAAGTTTTTTTTCAAATTAAATAATTTATCAAGAAAGCTGTATATTGTTTTTAAAATTGTGTTTTCCGAGTTTTTTGTTAGTTTAATTACATTTCATAGATACTATTAGTGAAGCCCGCACGATAAGTGTTTGGTCTCATACAAATCCGAGTGTTAATAGAAGAAAAAACTTTTCCTTAAAAAAAAACAATCGTTTCGTTGGCTGCTGCTAAGATATGAGCAACGCTGTTATGATGGATTACGAGTTCAAGATGAAAACCCAACAGGAACGAGCTAAGGTGGAAGACTTGTTTGAGTACGAAGGTTGCAAGGTTGGGAGGGGCACGTACGGACACGTATACAAGGCCCACCGTAAAGAAAGCAACGACACTAAAGACTACGCGTTAAAACAAATCGAGGGAACTGGGTTGTCAATGTCGGCTTGTCGGGAGATTGCGGTAAGTCGGCTGAGATCGATCCGAGGTTGGAAGTGTACTTTGTGTAATTTAACATGGATGATTTGACGTTATTTTACTCCTTGTTGACTTAAATTGCTAATAGCATACTCGTTTGTTTGGTATTCCAGTTACTTCGAGAGTTGAAACACCCCAACGTGATCAACCTGATTCGAGTGTTTTTGTCGCATACAGACAGAAAAGTTTGGTTACTGTTCGATTACGCTGAGCATGATTTATGGCATATTATCAAATTCCATCGAGCGGCAAAAGCAACTAAGAAGCCCGTTATGGTTCCGAAAGGAATGGTCAAAAGCTTACTCTATCAAATATTGGATGGCATCCATTATTTGCACAGTAATTGGGTTCTACACAGAGATCTGGTTAGCTGATATGAATGAAAGGCTATTTGAAACATATCTGATCAATTTTGTTTATTTCAGAAACCTGCCAATATCTTGGTGATGGGTGAAGGTAACGAGCGTGGTCGTGTCAAGATTGCTGATATGGGTTTCGCTCGGTTGTTTAATGCCCCATTAAAGCCACTAGCGGATTTAGACCCCGTCGTGGTCACATTCTGGTATCGTGCTCCAGAGTTGCTGCTTGGCGCCCGGCATTACACAAAGGCGATTGATATTTGGGCAATTGGATGCATCTTTGCGGAACTGTTGACTTCCGAACCAATATTCCATTGTCGGCAGGAAGATATTAAAACTAGTAATCCATATCATCACGATCAACTGGATAGGATCTTCAACGTGATGGGCTTTCCACAGGATAAAGATTGGGAGGATATCAGAAAAATGCCGGAGCATCACACTTTGACGAAAGACTTCAAGCGGTCCAAGTATAACTCATTTTATCAATCACGAAAGCGCATTCTAATTAAACTCCTTTCAGTTATGCAAACTGCTCTTTGGTGAAATATATGGAACGACACAAAATTAAGCCGGACAGCAAGGCTTTCCATCTGTTGCAGAAGCTGTTGCTGATGGATCCAAATAAACGTATTACTTCGGAACAGGCCATGCAAGATCCGTACTTCTCGGAGGACCCGATGCCCACAGCGGACGTTTTTGCTGGTTATCCTATTCCATACCCGAAACGTGAATTTTTAACCGACGAGGACCAAGATGACAAGGGTGAAAGCAAACGCCAGCAGCAGCAACAACAGCAACAGCAGCAAGCTAATGTGAGTAACACGCCCATACATAAATCTTGCAGGATTCCATATTCCTTCATAAACATAAACAAAGCAATAAGCAAAACCCCACACTTTTTATTGACACCTGCGATAATCTTCTTCTTCTTATTGGCATTACATCCCTACACTGGGACAGAGCCGCCTCGCAGCTTAGTGTTCATTAAGTACTTCCACAATTATTAACTGCGAGGTTTCTAAGCCAGGTTACCATTTTTGCATTTGTATATCATGAGGCTAACACGATGATACTTTTATGCCCAGGGAAGTCGAGACAATTTCCAATCCGAAAATTGCCTAGACCGGCACCGGGAATCGAACCCAGCCACCCTCAGCATGGTCTTGCTTTGTAGCCGCGCGTCTTACCGCACGGCTAAGGAGGGCCCGACACCTGCGATAATACTTTCTTTAAAAACTTGCTGACCCTTAATTACTCAAACATTATACCTAGCTGAAAGCTTTACTTATTAGATCTGCTTTATTCATAAATGAATCACAGGAGAACGTAGTCGTTTATCTTATAGGTGAAGTAAAACTTTTTTAGGTACATTTTCACCTACCCATAAAAGTATTTTATTTGGATTCATGTTTCTTTTTTAAAGCAGTTGTATTCATGGTTTACTAATCCAATTTTGTGTTTTCTGCAGCAACAAGCTCAACAGAACCAACAACAACAGGCGAATGTAAGTATCCTGATTGTAACTCGTGATATATTGTTTCGCTTATTTAATTTTTATTCTACTTCACAGCATCAAAATCAACAACAAAACCAACAACAGCAAACAAACGTGAGTGTTCTAATTATTTAAATTGTTTCTGAGTTTTCGTATTCTCAATTATTATTCACATTCGAATAGCAACAAAATCAACAATCGCAACAGCAGCAGCAGCAGCAACAACAACAACAGCAGCAACAGCAAGCTCAAGGTGGTGGTATAGATCACAATGCTGCCAAGCGTGTTCGGATGTCTGGTCCAAATGGCCAACCCGGAAACGGTATGAATCAGCAGGACTATCAAGTCCAACAGGCCCAGCAGGCGGCTGCTGTGGCACAGCAACAGCAGCAACAACAACAACAACAACAGCAACAACAAATGATGTTCAATAACGCCCAGCAGGGTGGATTCCAGCAGCGATATTAAAACTAAAGTGAGGTAGGTAAGCATTATTCGTTCTATAAATTTTATCTTTATAGACAACTGTACCTATTGACTAATTTATGTATTGTGAACTCCCTGAAATTGGTAAAATTCTGCGCTTCATATAGACGGCTTTGGTGGTCCTAATAAAACCTAATAAACCTAATAAAAAAATAACCTAATAAAGTTAAAAAAAATGGAAAAAAAAAGTTTGGAGTTGTATACAAGACACGACCACTCGACATAAACGTAAAACCAAATATAGTACCACAGACAAATAAACATAACACACTGAACATTCATTCATCAAATTCATCGTCGTACCCACATTGAGGCGATGTAAGTCTGTATGCACAAAAAACTCACTCATCTGTTAGGCGCTTATATGCTTATAATATCATACCGACATTAGCATTGAGCAATTCGCACAAATTCGTAGGTGGTATTGCGGATCTTTTCAAAATTTTCCATTTTGCGGATTCCGCAAAGTTCTTCCGCAGCTATCAAAGTTCTACCGCCAGCTTGAGAATTTTCAAAACACTGAAACAAAATCATGATATTTGGTGTTGTCATCGTAGAATGCCATGCAAAACAGCTCAGTGGAAGTATGAAGTGACAGCTGCGGTAATTTATATGTTGAATCGTAAAAAGGAAAGTTAACTCTGGAACAGCAATACAAGCCTGGACTATTGTATGAGATTAGCATCACTTTTATCCGTAACCACAGATATTGATTTGCAGGGTTGTTACGGAGATACTGAAATATTTTCCGCGCCAAATCCGCGCCGACTAAAATGAAATCCGCGCCATTTCCGCGCGACATGAAATCAATTCTGCGCCAAATCCGCGCGACCCAGAACTGACTTTTCCAATATACGTGAAATATTTTAGTTACCACAATTAATTGAACATAATCTCATTTACAGTTAAACCTCCATGAGTCGATGTTCTTTGACTCGATATCGACTCATGAAAGCAAATTATACAATAATAAAAATATTTTCTGGGTTACTGTGATGGTCCTCTAAAGACCTTTTCAAGGATTTTCTATTCTACATTTCGATATTTCTATGAGTCGATGGTCCTTGCAATATCGACTCATGGAGGTTTAACTGTATTTGAATTTGTATCAAGAAACAAAAAATAAAAAAATCAGCAGAAACTTCTTTGTGAATTTTGTATAGAACAATTAACACAAACTCCAACAAATATTAGTTCGGAATTTGTGCGGAAAGTCCTTCTTAAATTCTTGTGACAAGTTTGTCTAGGAGTTCATGAAGGAAATTCCGCCAATTTACATTTTTAACACCCATTTTTCGTAATTTTCCTGCAAGAATTCTTGTGTCTAAAATTTCAACTAAAATCTTCAAGATTATGTGCAAAAACGAACAGTGGGTAATGTCTGTGACATAACCGCTAAGTGGACGTAGGACTTGACTCGACCATGCCTTTAAGATACATAATATGTCCAAATTTCTCACATCAACTATTTTGGATAAATAATCGGCGTTGCATACCATTCCTTGGCAAAATCTTCTCATCAAACCGACACAAACCGAAATCAAATCTACCTCGAACAAGAATCATTAAAAACAATTCAGGAAGTATCTGTTCGGTCACGGAATATTAGCCTCGACAGTGGCAACCTTCCCACTGAAGGACTGCCTGAAATAAGCCACAAGTTGGCCCAGCAGGGGATGTAGGGCCTCCTAATCCAAAAGGAGATAGCGACTGAAGGAGAACATTAATTTTTAACTCTTAGAGCCTTGAAAAAGGCTGTTTGCTTCGGCTAAGTCCAAAAAGTAAGGAAACGATCTTTCCAAATAACCGCGAATTTCTAGTGGTGGTATAAAAAAGACTGAATACTCTGCGAGCGAATGCACTTTTCTTTTATACCTTATTTTGAATCTTCTCTGCTTCCCAATTGGTGGGCCAATCAGCCAGTGTCTGGTATCCCGCTTCTTTGTCAGCCAAAGCGTCATCATCATCAACGCGTTCGAGAAGGGCTTCTTCTTTTTTACGCTTGTTGCTCGCTGCTGGCGTCTATTTCCTAACGGGACTTTTCGCTTGATACAGGCCAATAAGCCGGGCAAGCGAGCTTAGAATTGCAGTTCAGGTGAAAAGTACGTGTTCTTTTCTGAGACAACATTGTTATTAGAAGATGGAAGGAAACACCCGGACATGGGATTTCGGGTGATAAGATTTAGAATTGGTAACATGGGACGATCATTCAGTCACGTTCGCTTTGTGTGCGGTCAGTATCAAACAATGTTTATCTAGATATTTTTTGATCAATGCCAAAAAATCCAACATTTGATGAAAAATTGATTAATAGTTTATTAATGTTTGAGCTGTTATCGGTGTTTTTTTTAATCCAAATATCCAAATATTATGTGAGAGATTTGGACATCTTATGTTTTTTTTTAGGCATGGTCAAATCGCGGTTAAATCAGAAAAATTATCCACTGTTAGTTTTGACGCTATTTATGAAAATCACGCATACAATTTTATCACTAGAATATTGGATTTGGCACCCAAGTACAATTTCTATCCCGAAGGGTATTGAAAGCTTTGATATTGATCTCTATTATTGGCTCTCTGAAGAACCGTTTGTTTTTTGGACATACATGCTGCATCATGCGGCTTTTCTTCAGCCTGTCTCGGCTCATCACCGATGCCGGCCGGTCTCGGCTCGACTCTGCTGCTGCTGCCGGTATCTGCTCAGCATTGCTGCTTTGTCGGGTCTGTAAGGTGGACTGCTGCTGTACTGGCTAGGTTTCGGCTGATGATGGTGGCTTCGATGGTGTCGAGCCGAAAAAGCGGTCGTTGCAGACTTCATTCCCTGCTAAATGGCGTGAGTGCTGTTCAACCGATTATGCGGTTGCTCCGCTTGTCCCGGTCAGAATGAAAGGAAAAAATTGCGTTGCGCTATTTTATGGCTTCTCGGCAGACCCAGCGGCTGCTCATTCGCTGGTGTCTGCACCAATGAGAACGTGGTAATGGAATGATGCAAGAATTATGCGGTACCCATATTTATAGGTTCCCTTAATCTCAATGTTTTTCATTGGAAACAGTTTCATGCCTATTGAAACAAGTTTTTCGGGTCTTATCAAGCATGGACATGAAAGGCATACTTGAAATCTGTCGATTGAGTGGCTTACCGCAGAAATTCGTCCATTGAGACGAACGCTCAACACAGCGTAACGCGGTCGATTTGAATATTTTGGAATGACACCGGTAAAGAGAGACGTAAGTCCTACGTCAAAATTCATCATTCGTGCACACATTCATTTCGGAAATTTCTACGATGAATACTCTGGGATTTTTTGCGAAAATCCAACTGCTCTTGGAACTTCTGCAGAAGTTGTTCCAAAATTATCTACATCTGTGAAAATTCCTCCGGATATTCTTGCAAAAGTTTCCCTGGGAAATTAAGCGTAGATTCATTCGGGAATACTCGTCAAAAAACCTATGGAACATTTTCAGGGACAACATGTGAAAATTCCTTCAATAATTCCTGCGGATATCGCTTTGGTCATTCATGCAGAAATTGATTGGTGACTTCCTGCGGACAAACTCCCGGAAAATCTTTCTAGACGCAATTTTTAAAGATTGCTTAAAGAAATTCCTGTGATCATTGCTACAGGAATCTGGGGAAATCGCCACGTGAATTTTTGTGGAAATTTCTCACAGAATCTGTAAAAATTCTTCCGGAAATACATTCGGAATTCTCTTCATGAATTCCTGTGGCAATCGCTTTGAAAATTTCTGCAGACATTCTTTGGTGAATTCCTGTGGATAACCTTCCGAGAATTGTTTCGAAAATTCAAGATGGCATTGCAGCGGATTTTTTGTCAGTGCTCTAAGAATTTCTGCGGAAATTCCTCCACAAGTATCTTTTTATATTTTTTGGTTTTAAAATGCTTTTTAGGCTGCGTAAATATATTTATAAAATTCCTCATTGTGAAAATTCTTCAGTAGGTTTCGTAATTTTAAAAATCCTCCCTGTAAAAATTCTTCAGGAGGTTTCGTTATTTTTCGGTGAGTATTCCTGCGAAATAACTATCGGGGGTATCTGAAAATATCGCAAAAAAATACTCCTAGAATTGCTGCGTTTTTCAGAAATATTTTTTGAAAATTACATTTTAATGTTTGAACGAATTTCTGGTGAAGTACTTATTTAAATTAGGCAGCATCTACATCAAATTAAGGAACATTTTTGTTATTATTCGTTTTGATGAATACATACAATGAAAGCAATATAAAATGTTCAACATTCGAATGAATGAAAAAACATTCGAAAAATGATATGATATATCATGCTATGTGGTTCTCTCGATGATTCCTTTGACGATAATGAATCAGATGTGTTTATTCTGTTTCTCGTATGAGGTGAGGCGTTTCGAATGAAGTGAGAATTGTCGATACCTCCCATTTAAATAACACAATGTGAGTAATTTACTTTAAACGTAAATTTTGTTCTCAACGACATTTGCTAACGAAAAAAAGCCCATCTAGATTGACATAAAACTAATTTTCAAATGAATTTTCACTAAAACTAAATCCGCGCCAAATCCGCGCGAAGCCCTAAAATCGTTATGTAAATCCGCGCCAAATCCGCGAAAACCGCGAAATCCGCGAAAATCGCGAAATCCGCGAAAATCGCGAAATCCGCGTAGTCGTAACAACCCTGGATTTGGTACTAAAAACTATCTCTTAGATGGGAGCAATGCACTCTCTAATAGTCGAGATTTGTTCTGGCCACGTCCTTGCGAATGCTGAGGAAGGGAAAGGATGATTTAGTTGGACACCTACTTAAGAAAGATGCAGAGAACTCTACGACCTCTCATAGGTGCCACGGGAAGTTTTGGAATTGTTAGTGTGGAAGGCTATAA
>NW_026943571.1:0-5293 GCF_024139115.2 Armigeres subalbatus | reverse complement strand
AACCATGGGAGGATCCATGCCACAATAAGCGCACTTTGTAGCTTGTTGCTGACAGGACTCCTCCTATGCTTTTTCAAAACATTTGCCGCAACAGGGCTTGTTGTCACATAAACTTGGCAGTGTGCGCCAACTGTTTTGCGAGATTGGTGCTAATTGAACACCCTCGGCACAAAAAGACGCACCAGGAAATAACATATTTTCAATATCTACATATTTTTGGGAGAATCAGAACCGGCGAACGTCGCCCAGAAGCGAACTCTGACTCTAGAATACATTCTTTTTACCATCTACCATGGTAGCTGAATGCAACTCCCTTGTAATCCAGAATATCCACAGTAGACTGTATTTGGTGTTCTTGTTGTGGCCTTTTCCTGCAAGTACATCCTTCAAAGTCAGGCTCGCTAGTGCGTGGATCACACCTTCGATTTCGACCTCCCGCAAGAGGAGACATAAACCAAATATTCAACATTGTAGGCCTTTATTCTTTAGCTTAATTTTCGTTTGCATCCTCAGGTATGTAGGTGCGGTAATATGCGTAGTTTGTCCTGATTTCACCTGATGGAAATCAGTTTTCGGAGAAACGACGCGTCAAATCTCGCTTAATGCCGAGAAAATCTAGGAAAACTTTTCACTTTCTGCCGAAAGTAAACAACCCAAGGCCCAGGAGAAGATGCATGAGTAGAGAATCAAGTGGCTGCGACACCATTCATCTTTGGGAGGCCCACTGCCCTCCACGCAGTCTCCGCTCCATTATCACCTCGCATAGGTGTTGGAAGTATAATTATTACAAGCGTAATAACCTATAACTATTAACTAATTAAGAAAAAAAACTAATAAAAAAAACTAAATTCAAACTATTCTAATCAGACCCACTCTGTGAGAAGAACAATACAACAATCTTTGCCACTTATCTGCGCTGCTGCTGTAGGTAGCAGCAGAAACAATAACCTGCTTCACTGGCGTACGTTATGAAGCAGCTACTTCCCCCTCGCCGACAGTGATCGCCTTGGGGATCTGTAGGTAGGATACGCACCACACAACAGCACTCGCACTACCGAACACAATCCGCGATGAGACACAGCGCATTAACGTCTGGCTCGTTCAGACTATCGGCACGGAATGATTTTTTTTTGACAGGGCACAGGCTATGTGATCGCTCCAAAACAAACTTTTTTATAGAAGGCCCTGAGACCCATAGTGTTATATACCAATCGACCTCCAGTTCCCGACGAATTGGAGGTGAGTGTCTGCAATGATAATGTGTGTGTGTGTGTGTGTGTGTGTGTGTGTGTGTGTGTGTGTGTGTGTGTGTGTGTGTGTGTGTGTGTGTGCGCAAACTACTAAAGAATGTCGCACTCATTTTTAGGGCACTTATCCTCAACTGATTTGTTTCGCAACAAGTTGTGCATTCGACGCAGAATCCAGTCGCATTGTTGTTCCTATTTGAAATTGGCCAGATCGGACTATGGGATCAGGAGTTATGACCAAAATACAAATTCATGACGAAAAATCACGTAAAATGTCACTCATTTTCGGGCACTTATTCTTTAACTGATTTTGCTAGCAACAGGTTGCATTCGACGCAGACTCCTGTCCCGTTGTTTTTTATTGAAAATTGACCCTATCGGACTATTGTCTCGTAAAGTATACCATTGTTGCCTTTCTCGTCTACTAAGGATACGGTAAAGGCAATATGATCGCTCAAAACAAAACTTTTATAGAAGGCTCGGAGACCCATAGTGTTATATACCAATCGACTCAGTTCGACGAATCGAGGTGATGTCTGTGTGTGTGTGTGTGTGTGTATGTGTGTGTGTGTGTGTGTGTGTGTGTGTGTGTGTGTGTGTGTGTGTGTGTGTGTGTGTGTGTGTGTGTGTGTGTGTGTGTGTGTGTGTGTGTGTGTGTGTGTGTGTGTGTGTGTGTGTGTGTGTGTGTGTGTGTGTGTGTGTGTGTGTGTGTGTGTGTGTGTGTATGTGTGTGTGTGTGTGTGCGCAAAACTACTCAACAAAATGTCACTCATTTTTCGGGCACTTATCCTCAACTGATTTGCTCGCAAACAAGTTGCATTCGACGCAGCATCCTGTCCCATTGATTCTTATTTAAAATGGCCAGATCAAACTATGGGATCGAAATTTATGGCCAAAATACAAATTTATACAAAAAAATCGCGTAAAAATGTCACTCATTTTTCGGGCACTTATCCTCAACCGATTTGCTCGCAAACAAATTGCATTCGACGCAGACTCCTGTTCCATTGTTTCCGAATTGAAATTAGCCAGACCGGACTATGGGACCGAAGTTATGGCCAAAATACAAAATCGTACGAAAAATCGCGTAAAAATGTCACTCATTTTTCGGGCACTTATCCTCAACCGATTTGCTCACAAACAAGTTGCATCCTGTCCCGTTGTTTTCTATCGAAAATTGGCCATATCGGACTATGGGATCGAAAATTATACCATTATTTTGCCTTTTCTCGTATACTAAGTATACGGTAAAGGCTATATGATCGCTCCAAAACAAACTTTTATAGAAGGCCCGGAGACCCATAGTGTTATATACCGATCGACTCAGCTCGACGAATTGAGGTGATGTCTGTGTGTATGTGTGTGTGTGTGTCTGTCTGTCCGTGTGTATGTGTGTGTGTGTGTCAGCATGCACCCAAAAAAATGTCACTCATTTTTAGGCATTTATCTCAACCGATTTACTCGCAACAAGTTGCATTCGACGCAGGACACTCTACCATTATTTCCTATTGAAAATTTGTCAGATCGGACTATGGGCTCGGAAGTTATGACCAAAATACCACTTTTTTTATAAAAAGAGTAAAAAAATGTCACTCATTTTTAAGGCACTTATCATCGACCGATTTACTCGCAACAGGTTGCATTCGACGCAGGATACTCTATCATTGTTTCCAATTTGAAATTGGTGAGATCAGACTATGGGCTCGGAAGTTATGGCCAAAATACCACCTTTTTATTGAAAAATTGAGTAAAAAAATGTCACTCATTTTTCAGGCACTTATCCTTAACCGATTTACTCGCAACAAGTTGCATTCGACGCAGCATAATCTACCATCGGACTATGGGCTCGGGAGTAATGGCCAAAATACTATCTTTATAATGCAAGAGAAAGGCACCATCACCACTAGGCGGATTAATCAGGGTTTTTATTTTCCTGCTTCCTTTTTTTCAATTCTTATTTCAATTCTTATTTCTTCTTACTTTACTCTTTTTTCTTCATATTTCTTTCTTTTTTATTACTATTTATTTCCAATTTTATTTTTTGCATTCTTCTTTATTCGTTTTTCTTCAATCTTTATTTTTTTATGTTTCTATTTTTTTTTCTTATTTCTTTATTCTTTATTCTTTCTTCTTTCATTTTTTTTCTTCTGTGTTCCTACTTCTTTCTTATTTATTTTTTATTTTTTCTTCTTTCGTTTTTCCTCTTTATACTTTCTTCTTCCTTTTTCCTCCTTTCAACTTTTCACTTTCTTCATCTTTCTAGTTCCTTATTTTTTCTTTCTAATTTCTTCTTTTCTCCTTTTTTCTACCTTCTTTTCCTTTAATCTTCTTTTCCTGCATTTGACTTGTTTGTTGATTTGTTTCTCATTGCAAATTTCTCGGATCGGACTATGTGTTTAAAAACTTTGAACCTTTTATTATTAGAAATTATCTTTTTATATCGCACTTGAAAGACTTCAACTTTGCCTTGTGGATATACACCCCAGTAGCACAACTCACACTAATTTGGTTGCAGCAACTCAAATGTGACCAAATTTGGTTTTATATGAGTTACTATAACTACTCTACAACATGTGTGTTACTCGGGCAGTATTGATCCGATTTTATCACTTCCCGATTTTATCTAGCCCCCATTTAATCTACCCCCGATTTTATCACGTCCCGATTTTGTCACGTTTCCGACCCGATTTTGTCACCCCAAAAAATTTTGAAAATTTTAATCATTTTTTTATTTTCGTAAATAATACCGTAAACAACGTTGATAACCATGCAATATCTTTCACCGCCTGTAGTTTATGATAAATGACTTCTGAGTACATGGGAAGGATTCTGTAAGCATTTTCGACGAGAAATAACGGGTACCGTTCACGCATTTGTGAAACGAATTAAAAATTTAAAATAATTTTTCTCCAGATTTTGTCACATACCCTGTTTTATGACCCCAAAATTCACCATGATGGGGTGATAAAATCGGGATATTACTATATCAGGATTTTTTGCATTTTTCTTCTATTTCTTTTTTTCAGCTTTATTTTTAATTTTTAACGTTCTTTTTTTCTTTTTTTCACTGCTTTCTGTTTTGTCTAATTTTTAGCTGCAATCTCTTCTCTCCTTCCATTTTCATTTTTTTTTTCTTTTTCTTTTTTTTTCTTTCTTTTTAAAAATCATTACCAAGCAGTGAGACTTTTATATTTTCACTACTGATCTTTGTTAACCTCCCACTCCTCACTTCTTATTTCTCACTTTATTCTTTTACTTCTTTTTTGCTTTCCTCTCTTAACTTTTCACTTCACATTTTTTCTTCCTATTTCTAAGCCTTTCACTTCTCACTTATTGCTTCTGATTTTTCTCTTCTCTATTTCCACTAGCCACTGCTCTTATTTTTATTTCTGTTGTTTCCAGTTTCTACGTTTTTGCGTTTTTCGTACACTATGACCCATTATTCAATATAGCGCCCGAATCGAGTCCAGTGGAGAAGATACTAATCTATTTTTTTACTTGTTTGCTTGTCAGTATATCTTTTAAATTAGGAACTAGGCTAGATGTACCAGTTGTGGCTATAGCACCAGTTGTCGCACTAGTGCTTTATATGCCAAATGGCCTATCAAATCACAACAAACCAAGTTCATATCGATAAAGCATATTCATTTGATACGATAACACCTTTGATTTCCTCCATAATAAGCAAAGCATAATTGTAAAAATTGATTTTACTTTAATTTTTTGACGTCCTTTGCAACAGTTGTCGCACTAGTGGCTAATTTGGCCAATCCCATCAAACAACAATGGGTTTTGCCAAATAAGGAGCCAAAATTAAGAATAGAAAACAACATACGTTCACGATCACAACATGGTGCATGCGTTCCTATTGTAGATTAATCAATTTTGAGGATTATAAAAAAATTTATTGTGGTTTTCACAGCTTTTCTAAGGAACAGGAAGTAAAACCTTTCGCTTGATATATAAAGTCCACCAACATACCTTTTACTTATTTTTGAAAAAATAGTTGTTCTTATGTATGGCGACATTTGGTACACCCACCCCAC
>NW_026943570.1:0-31455 GCF_024139115.2 Armigeres subalbatus | reverse complement strand
TAATTTATATTTTTTCCATTTCTAGCGACTTTAAAAGGTAGCTCAAAGGCAAGTACAAAATAATTTTATGCCTTTGCTCACGTGTAACATGGACGCCACACCGAACCGATCGATGCATGGCCGTTTCTAGATGGACATTTTATCTGCATGCTTGATGGTTCTGGAGGATCTACTCGTCATGATTTAGCCCATCATAGACTTTTGCGTCTACCCGGGTAGAAACCGTGATATTGATAATAAAATATGATATTACCTTGTTTGAAATAAGAGTAAAAATAACTAGCGAAAATAACAAAAACTTGCACCGAAATATCATAAAAATATCGGGTTTATTTGCTATTAAGAAGAACAAACTAATAGCTCAAGATATTGATAAGTTCTTGTTAATGACAAAACTTGATATTTTATGATATTGCGCAATTTTGATATTTTCGCTTGTTATTTTATTCTTATTCAAACAAGTTAATATCATGTTTTGTTATCAATATCACGTTTTACTATTAATGAGCCATTTTCGTCTACCCGGGTATGACGGAAATTGGTTCCGGGCTTGAGTACCTGCCATTAGAAAATACGTGTGATACAGTGAATAGCCACAGATTGTTTGTACTGTGTCCTAAAATTGTCTTCTGTTTAACATTTCGGTCACCTGGGCCATTTTGTTCGGTACTTTAATTCCGTTCCCAAGCTACCTCGAAAAATCATATGAATGTCTTTTGTGAGGGGAAATCCCTGCAGCATGAATCGTCATTTTTTCTGTTTTCTACTTTCATAAATCCTCTTAGGATATTTTCGTTGATAATCCTTTTTGTCGCGATTTGGACCTTCTAATTTCAGTCTGGACAAGTGGGATGCACTTGAAGACGACAAAACCGATCTTAAAATCGAATATGTGAAGGCATAAAACAGAAAACAACCTCTTGAGAGTACAATGGGATGAGCTACGTTCCTTGAACCCACACAATCGCCTGTTTATGACTCTTGTCAACGGGGGGCATCCTTTGGTCTTATTATATTATCTGTCATCAGGTAGTTTTGATGATAAATTGAATTTCACAGGTGCAACTTGCTGTTTTCGCACTAGACTAGGCTTTCGATTGCAATATTTTTCTTTATTTCATTTTAGATAATAATACCTGCTCAAAAAGCTCGTGTTTGAAGTATCAAACGGTCTTCTTTTACACAACATAGGGCAATACCTATTATAACTATTTACTTTTCAACGCAATTTATGCAAACTTTGTGTTACTTGGTAGTCCAGGAAGTCGCAAATGCATTGCCCGTGAGTAGTCATATAAAAATATTACAGATAACACGTAATAAAGCTTTTTTGAAAAGTCGTGAAAAAATGGATTCCAAAAAGTGGCTGGTCAATACGCCCCACTTTAACCAAAGACGTTTCATTAATATTTTATCAATCCCACAATAAAAAGGTTACAAATCCTTATGCGCTTGACATTAAAAAACCAGCATAAGTCTTTTTAAGCAGGTTTGAATTACATTTCAATAGCTTCCATATAATTTGGAAGCAACTGATGCAAGCTCGCCACGCTTGTGTTCAGTTGGTACTGCCGTATTTGTAATGGTTAAGATGATCTTTCTTGGTAACGCGGATTGTTTGAGGTGTGCGCTGCTATCACCAATAGTTTTGGCCAGGGTAGAAATATTTCACAGTCAATGCAGTGAAAAACATGGATCTCAGTATAATCTGCAGTCGCCTTCATCGCCGCCGTGGTGAGTGCGACTGGGTGCAGCCGAAAAATCATTTCCAACACCGACCTTTCAATTTCGCATTCAGCCACTCACAATTCACTCTGACATGCTGCTCAGTTCGCTCCTTACCGTATGACTGTGAGTGGCCCATTTAAACGCGTGGTGATTTTTTTTCAATTTGCTGGGTGAATGTGTACATTTTGCTGTGGTAAATTTCATGTTCGCGGCGCGGTGGGTGTTGTTAGCAGTGTTGGGAAATGAGTGAGCATGGTTCGTTCCATCCTCACTCACTCACTCATATGAGTTGAACCAGTTCTACTCACGCGTGAGTACTCACAGGTATGGTGAGCACTCACGCGTGAGTAAACTCACGCCTGAGTGAGTAAAACTACTCATTCGATTTTTTTGGTGAGTAAGTGAGGAAATAGGTGTACCGTTTCGGTCTGACCTAGAAATCAAAATTGAAATAACCCGTGTAGGCTCATTTTTCGTCCGATTGCCATGAAATTTTCAGGGAAGAAGCGTCATCATGTCTATTTTTTGGTACATGATTTGATTTGACCATGGTACCAATCCGGCCGGATTTATTAAGGGGGGGTCCTGGGTCAGATGCAGTAAAAAACGGGTCATTTTTTTAAAACCATTGATAAATGAACGAAAGTGACCAGAATGCTGATGCAAACGTGGTCAATCATCATTGACCAGCATCAGAAGTTAGTTTTGATACATTTGAATCACCAGGACATGGTTCCGGATGTTCCGGGAACCTGGTTCCCTGGGGTATCCCTGGGGTGGTGGACACTTTTCAAGTGAACACAACCCAGTCCACAATGGGGAAATCCGATTTCAAAGGTGGAAAAAATTGATAACTTTTTTCACGAACAACTTACAGAAGAGATCAAGAGCTTATTCGAAAGGGAATTTTGCAAAGAATTCAGTGAGTTCTGTTTCATGGACGTGGAACGCTTCTGTATGTAGTTATCGAGCTCGTTTTGCCCTAATGCCCCATATATCTCGAGTTTCCAAACTATTTGTCATTTTATCTTAACGACATTGTTCTAAAATTGTGTTTATCTCTTCACTGTGGATCCACAGAAGGGCACTAAATATATTTTGTTGGTAAAAGTTGGAAATTTAAGGGATTTTGGGGTCAAATCAGCATCAAAGTGCATTTTATGTGCAATTTTCATGTATTCTGTAAAAATAGTAATATTTACAGATAAGTGTTGATCTTATTGTCTCAAAGTGTTGAACAGATATTGACAAACGCTTGCCGAACAAAAATTAATTAAATAATCGTTTCACAAATGTTTTATTTGGTTATTTATTGAGTAAAAAACGATTTTAAAAACTTTTGAATAGCACCGATGCCAAACATTTCCAAACCATACTTGATCGCACAAATAGACAAGAATAGTCATATGTTATGAGTCTTGATGTGATCATAGATAGGAGGTGATGGGAGATACACTTTTTTACCTTTTGCCCAAATTCCCTAGAAGCAATATAACTCAATGATTTGAGCAAGGAAATGATGTAGTATTGTTAATTTAATTGATATTTTCCAACGATATAATTAAAATAACAAATAATCCATATAATTCATTAAAAATATTGAATTATAGGTATTTAGGGTCATACAGCTCATTTAATGTAATTTTTATTCAAAATAGCATAACATTTTTTCACAGACGATGCACATAGAAGATAAAGGAAACGACTAATTCGAGGAGTTTTCCAAGAAATTCAGTGAGACATCTTTTATAGACGTGAGACACTTCTGTATGTAGTTATTAAGCTTAGTTTTGCCCCAATGTCCCATACATCACAGTTTATCAAATTTTTCGTGCTTTTATCTTCCAAGTATTGTACTAAAGATGTTCTCCTATTCATTATAGATCAATAGAAAAGCACTATACATGCTTTGTTGGTAAAAGTTGAAAATTTTAAAGGATTTTGAGGTCAAATAAGTATTAGAATTGCACTATACGCGAATTTTTCATTTTTCAATTACTAATGAAGTAAATCATTTCGCAAGTGTTTTGTTTTGTGATTTATTGGTTAAACCCCGATTTTTTAAATGCCATACCAAACCATACCCGTTTGCACAACTAGATAACAACTAGATTTTTAAATACATAATTAATGATTTTTTTTCACTTATTTGTCCCAAAATGTCTTAAAATTCCATTTTTAATGTAATATATGGATATTTTTTTTATGGTATCAATTTCAGTTAAAAAAAATTATGACAATAATATAAACTATTATCTGTAAATATCTGAATAATCAATAGGTTGTAGATTTCGCCAAAATTGACCATATGTAGAGCTACATCAATGCTTACAAGTTTTTAAATCACCGTAAATTAACCCTAAATGATCATTCGACGTAATATAGTGCAAATGACTTTTTGGGTATTATTATTTTTTACAGAGTACATATCAAATTCACATAGATGCAGTTTGATGATTATTTGACCCCAAAATCCCTTAAATTTCCAACTTTTTTCAACAAAATATGTATAGTGCTTTCTATTGATCTATAATGAAGAGGAGAACACATCTTTAGTATAATACTTGGAAAATAAAAGCACGAAAAATTTGATAAACTGTGATGTATGAGACATTGGGGCAAAACCAACTTAATAACTACATACAGAAGTGTCTCACGTCTATAAAAGATGTCTCTCTGAATTTCGTTGAAAACTCCCTCTTGCATAAGCCCTTTGTCTTCTATGTGCGTCGTCTGTGAAAAATGTTATGCTATTTTGAATAAAAATTACATTAAATGAGCTGTATGACCCTAAATCCCCTATTATTCAATATTTTAATGAATTATATGATTATTTATTATTTTAATTATATCATTGGAAAATATCAATTAAATTAACAATACTACATCATTTCCTTGCTCAAAATCATTGAGTTATATTGCTTCATAGGAATTTGGGCAGAAAGGTAAAAAAAGTGTATCTCCCATCACCTCCTATCTATGATCACATCAAGACTCAACATATGACTATTCTTGTCTATTTGTGCGATCAGGTATGGTTTGAAATGTTTGGCATCGGTGCTATTCAAAAGTTTTTAAAATCGTTTTTACTCAATAAATAACCAAATAAAACATTTGTGCAACGATTTATTTCATTAATTTTTGTTCGGAAAACATTTGTCAATATCTGTTCAACAATTTGAAACAATAATATCAACACTTATCTGTAAATATTACTATTTTTACAGAATGCATGAAAATTGCACATAAAATGCTTATTTGACCCCAAAATCCCTTAAATTTCCAACTTTTACCAACAAAATATATTTAGTGCCTTTCTGTGGATCCACAGTGAAGAGATAAACACAATTTTAGAACAATGTCTTAAAGATAAAATGACAAATAGTTTGGAAACTCGCGATATATGGGGCATTAGGGCAAAACGAGCTCGATAACTACATACAGAAGCGTTCCACGTCCATGAAACAGCACTCACTGAATTCTTTGCAAAATTTTCTTTCGAATAAGCTCTTGATCTCTTCTGTAAGTTGTTCGTGAAGAAAGTTATCAATTTTTTCCACCTTTGGAATCGAATTTCCCCATTGTGCAGTCTTGCGACATATCAAACTTCATGATTTTGGAAGAGAATCCTAATAGATGGGTTTTTGGGAGGTTTTGGACACATTGGCCACATCCGGAAGTGTTCCCGGGATCTTGGTTCCCTTAGGGAAGTGGACAATTTTTTTTTAGCACCGAAACCCATCTTGCGACACATCAAACTCCATGATTTTGAAAGACAAGCTCAATAAATGAGTTTTTGAAAGGTTTTGGACACATTGGCCACATCCGGAAGTGTTCCAGGGATCCTGGTTCCCTCAAGGAAGTGGACAAATTTCGATTAGCTCCGAAACCCATCTTGCGACATATCAAACTTCATGATTTTGAAAGACAAGCTCAATAAATGAGTTTTTGAAAGGTTTTGGACACATTGGGCACATCCGGAAGTGTTCCAGGGATCCTGGTTTCCTCAAGGAAGTGGACAATTTTCGATTAGCACCGAAACCCATCTTGCGACATATCAAATCAAAAACTCATTTATTGAGCTTGTCTTTCAAAATCATGGAGTTTGATATGTCGCAAAATGGGTTTCGGTGCTAATCGAGATTTGTCCACTTCCTTGAGAGAACCAGGTTCCCGGGAACACTCCCAAAAACTCATCTATTAGGATTCTCTTCCAAAACCATGAAGTTTGATATGTCGCAAGACTGGGTTGTGTTCACTTGAAAAGTGTCCACCACCCCAGGGATACCCCAGGGAACCAGGTTCCCGGAACATCCGGAACCATGTCCTGGTGATTCAAATGTATCAAAACTAACTTCTGATGCTGGTCAATGATGATTGACCACGTTTGCATCAGCATTCTGGGGCCCTCCTTAGCCGTGCGGTAAGATGCACGGCTACAAAGCAAGACCATGCTGAGGGTGGCTGGGTTCGATTCCCGGTGCCGGTCTAGACAATTTTCGGATTGGAAATTGTCTCGACTTCCCTGGGCATAAAAGTATCATCGTGTTAGCCTCATGATATACGAATGCAGAAATGGTAACTTGGCTTAGAAACCTCGCAGTTAATAACTGTGGAAGTGCTCAATGAACACTAAGCTGCGAGGCGGCAATGTCCCAGTGGGGGATGTAATGCAACGAAGAAGAAGCATCAGCATTCTGGTCACTTTCGTTCATTTATCAATGGTTTTAAAAAAATGACCCGTTTTTGACTGCATCTGACCCAGGACCCCCCCTTAATAAATCCGGCCGGATTGGTACCATGGTCAAATCAAGTCATGTACCAAAAAATAGACATGATGACGCTTCTTCCCTGAAAATTTCATGGCAATCGGACGAAAAATGAGCCTACACGGGTTATTTCAATTTTGATTTCTAGGTCAGACCGAAACGGGTTAAAAAATATACTGTAAGGTTAGCAATAATTGAAAATGCGAATTTCCTAAGTCAGTTGAAGATCATGAAATATACGTGTACAGGTTTGTGTTTAGGTGCGTGTTTGTGTTTAGGTGTGTGCTTGAGTTTAGTTGCGTTTTTATGTTTTGGGTGCGTGTTTGTGTTTAGTTGCGCACAGCAAAAAAAGTTGGCTTTTACTGGTAATGTAATCAATAAAACTAATGTAAATGCAGATCATGTAATCGTTTTCTCAATGTAATTACGCGTTGAAAATCATGCACATAAACAGAGCATGAATTAAACCGTATAAATGCATCACCTTACAATTATTACTACACTTTATTGAAAACAATACTTTATTCACCCTGAAAATTCATTTATAAACAATTAAGTTTACATGATATTATGTGAACCGAAACTATAGATGGCCACGCTTGCGACGATCTCGGTAGAATGTAAACAAAACAAACAATTCCATCAAGGCAGCTGCAAATGCAGCGGGAAACCTTCGATTTCGACCACCGTCATACTAAAGTGAAGATTTTTCATTACACAGTAAAAAATAAAAAGTAATATCACATCAGATTTGATGCACATCATCGCCGTCGTAAATATAATGTTATATTACATTAGGATGACGTAACCAAAAGTTGACGTACTTGATAATTCGTTTTCAAATTAAAGCCGTGTAATTCATTTGCGACGTAATATTTGCGATGTAACTGAAAAACGACGTAAAAACAGGTCAGGATGAATCCCGCTTTCGGCAGCGGGGTTAGGGGTATTCGGATATTTTTCTTTCATGTTCGAAAATACATTTTCAGGTGCAACAATTTCGAATTTTATTTATTCAAAACGTATTTTATTGTATCCACAAAAACTTGAACTTTTAACTTAAAATTTTACATATTTTTTTTAAAATTTTAATTAATCATTTTTAATTTTTAATTATTATTGCTTTTCTCACCGAAGAATAGACTACCGTGCAAATTTGTCGAAGTTCCAAAAGAAATGCTCTCACGTCCAATTGTATAGAAATTAGCGAAAGCACAATCCAAAACATCATTCTTGCACCTTTGCTCACACCCCAAAAAACCCTTTCTTGCAGTGGAGACGTCATCCATATATGGAGAAACTGGTGGGAACATATTTTGGTGGGACAATATTGTTTGCATGGGAGTCGAACACGGCGCAAAATTTGCAATAATATGCAATTTTAAAGTTAAATTTCTATTTTTTTATAAGTATATATATTATATTAGTGGCCCTCCTTAGACGTGCGGTAAGACACGCGACTACAAAGCAAGACCATGCTGAGGATGGCTGGGATCGATTCCCGGTGCCGGTCTAGGCAATTTTCGGATTGGAAATAGTCTCGACTTCCCTGGGTATTAAATTATCATCATGCTAGCCTCATGCAAAAATGGTAACCTGGCTTAGAAACCTCGTAGTCAATAACTGTCGAAGCTTGATGAACACTAAGCTGCGAGGCGGCTCTGTCCCAGTGTGGGGATGTAATGCCAATAAGAAGAAGATATTTTATTCAATTCATTTAATTCACTATATATTTTATTATTATTTATGCATTATATTTTATCGTCGTTGACGTGGCGGCATCACGCTGTTGGTTATCGGCAATAGAGGCGAGGGAATTCATTTGAAAGTTTTTTTAGGAAGTCCTACGGAAATTGCTTAGAAAGTTCCTCCAAATATTTCTTTAGAAGATTTTCCAAACAAATTTCAGGAAGTTCTCTAGGAAATCGTTTGGAAATTGTCTTGGAATTCCTCCAGATACTTCTTTGCAAATATCAGGAGTTCCTCCAGAAGCTCCTCCAAGAATTTCTTCGGGTGTTCCTTCAGCAATTCCTGCAGTAATTCTTCAGGAAGTTTGTCCAGGAATTCCTCAGGAAGTTTGTCCAGGAATTCCTCAGGAAGTTCCTCCAGGAATTCCTCAGGAAGTTCCTCCAGGAATTCCTCAGGAACTCCTTCAGGAATTTCTCAGGAACATCTCCAGGAATTCCTTCGGAAGTTCTTCCAGGAATTCCTCCAGAAGTCCCTCCAGAAATTCCTCCGGAAGTTCCTCCAGCAATCCAGGGAAACCTTCGAAACCTTCCTTCTGGAATTCTTCCGAAAGTTCCTACGTCAGTTTCTGCAGGAATTCCTCCGGAGATTCCTTCGGAAGTTCCACCAGGAATTCCTCCGGAAGTTCCTCCAGGAATTCCTTCGGAAGTTCCTCCAGGAATTCCTCCGGAAGTTCCTCCAGGAATTCCTCTAGAAGTTCCTCCAGGAATTCCTCCGGAAGTTCCTCCAGGAATTCCTCCGGAAGTTCCTCCAGGAATTCCTCCGAAAGTTCCTCCAGGAACTCCTCCGGAAGTTCCTCCAGGAATTCCTCCGAAGTTCCTCCAGGAATTCCTCGAAGTTTCTCCAGGAATTCCTCCGGAAGTTTCTCCAGGAATTCCTCCGAAGTTCTCCAGAATTCCTCCGGAAGTTCCTCCAGGAATTCCTCCGGAAGTTCCTCCAGGAATTCCTCCGGAAGTTCCTCCAGGAATTCCTCCGGAAGTTCCTCCAGGAATTCCTCCGGAAGTTCCTCCAGGAATTCCTCCGGAAGTTCCTCCAGGAATTCCTCCGGAAGTTCCTCCAGGAATTCCTCCGGAAGTTCCTCCAGGAATTCCTCCGGAAGTTTCTCCATGAATTCCTCCGGAAGTTCCTCCAGGAATTCCTCCGGAAGTTTCTCCAGGAATTCCTCCGGAAGTTCCACCAGGAATTCCTCCGGAAGTTCCTCCAGGAATTCCTCCGGAAGTTCCTCCAGGAATTCCTCCGGAAGTTCCTCCAGGAATTCCTCCGGAAGTTCCTCCAGGAAGTCCTCCAAAGTTCCTCCAGGAATTCCTCCGGAAGTTCCTCCAGGAATTCCTCCGGAAGTTCCTCCAGGAATTCCTCCGAAGTTCCTCCAGGAATTCCTCCGGAAGTTCCTCCAGAATTCCTCCGGAAGTTCCTCCAGGAATTCCTCCGGAAGTTCCTCCAGGAATTCCTCCGGAAGTTCCTCCAGGAATTCCTCCGGAAGTTCCCTCAGGAATTCCTCCGGAAGTTCCCTCAGGAATTCCTCCGGAAGTTCCTCCAGGAATTCCTCCGGAAGTTCCTCCAGGAATTCCTCCGGAAGTTTCTCCAGGAATTCCTCCGGAAGTTCCTCCAGGAATTCCTCCGGAAGTTCCTTAAGGTATTCCTCCGGAAGTTCCTCAAGGAATTCCTCCGGAAGTTCCTCAAGAAATTCCTCCGGAAGTTCCTCAAAGAATTCTGCCGGAAGTTCCCTCAGGAATTCCTCCGGAAGTTCCTCCAGGAATTCCTCCGGAAGTTCCTCCAGGAATTCCTCCGGAAGTTCCTCCAGGAATTCCTCCGGAAGTTCCTCCAGGAATTCCTCCGGAAGTTCCTCCAGGAATTCCTCCGGAAGTTCCTCCAGGAATTTCTCCGGTAGATCCTCAAAGAAGTTCCTCCAGAAATTCCTGTGGCAAGTCCTCCAGGAATTCCTGCGGAAGTTCCTTGAAGAATCCCTGTGGAATTTCCTCCAGCGATTCCTGTGGAAGTTCTTGCAGGAGTTGCTACGGAAATTCGCTTAGGAATTTTTCAGGAAGTTCCTCATGGAATTACTCCGTATGTTCCTGCAGAAGTTACTTCGGAAGTTCCTCCAGGAATTCCTGCGGAAGTTTCCTGAGGAATTCCTGTGAAAGTTCCTTCTGAAACTCTTGCGAAATTTCGTCCAGTGATTCCTGCGGAAGTTCTTCTAGGAAATGCTCCGGAAATTTACAAAGGATTTTTTCAGGAAGTTTCTCAAGGAATTCCTCCGTATGTTTCTGCAGAAGTTTCTTTGAAAGTTCCTGCAAAAGATCCTCCAGGAGTTCGTGCGGAAGTTACTCCAAGAATTCCTACGGAAGATCCTCCAGGAATTGCTCTCAAAAACTTCTTTCGAAGTTCCTCCAGGAATTTCTCCGGAAGTTCGCTCAGGAATTTTCCAGGAAGCTCCTCTAGGAATTCTTCAGTCTGTTCTTCCAGAAGTTCCTCAAGGAAATCCTGTGGAATATCCTCCAGGAGTTCCAGTGGAAGATCCTCCAGGAATTTCTCCGGTAGCTCCTCAAAGAATTCGTCAGAAAGTTCATCCAAAAATTTCTGCGGAAGTTTCTTCAGGAATTCCTGCTGAAGTTCTTCCAGGGATTGCTCGGGAAGATCGCTCGGGAACTTTTCAGGATGTTCCTCTAGGAATTTCTCCAGAAGTTCCTCCAGAAGTTCCTTCAGAAGTTCCTTCGTGAGATCCTCCAGGAATTCCAGAGGAAGTTCCTCGATGAAATCTCGTGAAAGTTCCTCAAGGAATTACTCCCTAAGTATCTCCAGGATTTCCTCCGAAGTTCCACTAGGAATTGCACCAGAAGTTCCTCCAGAAATTGCTCCAGAAAGTCCTTCAGGAATTACTCCAGAATTTCCTCCAGGAACTGCTCCGGAAGTTCCTCCAGGTTTTTTGAGGAAGTTCTCTCACAAATTCTTCAGGAAGTTCCTCCAGGAATTGCTACGAGAGGTCCTCCATGAATTCCTTCGGATTTTTTTCCAGGAATACCTGCGGAAGTTCCTCCATAAATTCCTGCGAAAATTCGTCAAGGAATTCCTCCCGAAGTTCCTCCAGGAATTGATCCAGAAGTTTCTCCGGACGTTCCTCCAGGAAATCCTCCGGTAGATCTTCCAAGAATTCCTCAAGAAGTTCTTCTAGTAATTTATGCGGAATTTTCTCCAGGAATCCTTGCGGAAGTTCCTTGAGGGTTTCCTGTGATTCCTCCGATAGTTCTTCCAAGAATTCCTCCGGAAGTACTTCCAGCAATTTCTGCGGAAGTTTTTTCAGAAATTCCTGTGGAAGTTCCTGCAGGAATTCATGCGGAAGTTTCTCCAGGAATTTCTGCGGGAGTTCCTTCAGGAGTCCTGCGGTAGTTCCTCCAGAAATTCCTGCGAAAGTTTCTCCAAGAATTCCTGCTAAAGTTCTTCCAGGAATTGCTCCAGAAGTTCCTCCAGTAATTGCTCCGGAAGTTCTGCGGTAGTTCCTCCAGAAATTCCTGCGAAAGTTTCTCCAAGAATTCCTGCTAAAGTTCTTCCAGGAATTGCTCCAGAAGTTCCTCCAGTAATTGCTCCGGAAGTTCCTTCAGGAATTCCTCCGGAGGTTCCTTCAGGGCTTCCTCCGGAAGTTCCTACAGAAATTCCTCCAGGAATTCCTCCGGAAGTTCATCCAGAAATTCCTCCGAAGTTCTTCCAGGGATTCTTACGGAAGTTCCTCCGATAATTTCTCCAGGAACTCCTCCGCAAGTTCCTCTAACAATTCCTAACGATGCTTCTTGGCAAGTTCCTCGAAGCATGCCTCCGGAAGTTTCTTAAGGATTTATGTAGGAAGTTCTTTCAGGAATTCCTCCGCACGTTCTTCTGGAAATTTCTTCACAAATTCAGTCCAGAAACTCCTATAAAAATCATCCGTAAATTCTGGAAGAAGGCCTACACGAAGTTCTCTGGATGTTCTTTTAGGAATACTTTGGAAAGTGCCTCCAAGAATTTATCCGAAAATTCCTCGGGAGGTTCTTCCTATACTTAAGGAAATTCTTCAGGAAGATCGTCCAAGTATACCTCCGGCAGTTCCTCCATGAAAATATTCAAGAGTTTCCCCAACAGTCCTTCTGGAAGTTCCATCAGGGATAAGTCGAATACCTCTTCCAGGGATTCTTACAGAATTCCTCCAGAAATTCTTCCAGGACTACTTCTTCAGGGATTCCTGCGAAAATTCCTCCCGAAGTTTCAAAAGAAAATCTTTCTAAAATTTCTTTAGAAATCTCTTCAAAGATTTCTCTTAAAGTCCACATGAATTCCTCTGGAAGCTCCTACAACAATTATTCCGTTAGTTCCAAATATCCCCAAAACCAAAGTTTTCAAATTTTTAAATTTTTAAATTTTTAAATTTTTAAATTTTTAAATTTTTAAATTTTTAAATTTTTAAATTTTTTAAATTTTTAAATTTTTAAATTTTTAAATTTTTAAATTTTTAATTTTTAAATTTTTAAATTTTTAAATTTTTAAATGTTTAAATTTTTAAATTTTAAATTTTTAAATTTTTAAATTTTAAATTTTTAAATTTTTAAATTTTAAAATTTCTAAATCTTTAAATTTTTAAATTTTCAAATTTTCAAATTTTTAAATTTTTAAATTTTTAAATTTTTAAATTATTAAATTTTAAAATTTTAAAATTTTTAAAATTTAAAATTTTTAAATTTTTAAATATTTAAATTTTTAAATTTTTAAATTTTTAAAAATTTTTGAGTTTTGAAATTTTTAAATTTTAAAATCTTTAAATTTTTAAATTTTTAAATTTTTGAATTTTTAAATTTTTAAATTTTTAAATTTTCAAGTTTTTAAATTTTTTAATTTTTAAAATTTCAAATTTTAAAATTTTTAGATATTAATTTTTTTAATTTTAAAATTTTAAACTTTGAAATTTTAAAATTTTTAAATCTTTTAAATTTTTTTATTTTTGTGACTTTTTATTGTATAATTATAAGTAAAAGTTCTAAATTTTTAAATTTATGTCTTTTTGAATTTTAATTTTTATAAATTGCTAAATGCTAAAATGCTATTTTTTTAAGCTCAAATTTTTTTCCATGTCTAAGTTTTTAAATTTTAGAAATTATTAATTTGTAAACCTTACAATTTTTAGATTAACAGTTTTTCTTTCAATTTTTACTTTTTTAATTTATAGATCCAAATATCAAATAGCAAATTATTCAATTTTAAAATTATCATATTTTAAGTTCTTGATTTTTTTTATGTTTTAAATTTTAAAATACATATCGCAAATTTGAATTGTTAACAGCCCTGTGTTGCATAATTTAATCATGGTGGCCAAATAGCCCCGTATATAATTTTTAATCTGCATTTGTTTGAAATAATCACTGCAGAATCAACACCAGTTATTGAACTTTCAGGGAATGAATTGTTCCTTAAATCATTTCTTAACATCGTACATCGTATTTTGAACTACATGCGCGCATTCAAGTATACCTATATTCCTGCATCACTTGAAAGAATCAAGTTTACTTCAGCTGATCAGAATAATGCTCACTTGCTTCGAGCAATCGTTCTGTGTCATCCAGGGTAGCACCGTTTCTCCGTCATTTGCTGCCTGACGAAAACAACAAATAAACTTCCGAAGCATTGTTTACTATTGGGTACCTACCTTGCGGAATGATTTCCTACTATTGTCCTAGCGTTTACCAAAAGATTGTTCGTGGAAAATAACTCGCCAAATTATGCGATGACTGCAACGAAAAGAGTATATTGTATTAGGTACAATTCTAAATGAAATGAAGTTCCCGCTGATCAGAAACTTACCTTCTTGATTCAATTGAACCTCCCAATCAGAGTATCGCGATGCCGGATTCTCCTTTGTCAAACGCAAAAACCATTCCTCCGAATGTAGGCGATCAGCGGACCACTGGTTATCCGGAAACGCACTTAAATTATAATTATAAAAAGTTTTATCCCGCACAATAACATTTTCGCCGATCAATCAACACCCGAAAATTTTATCTGTTTGACAGTTCGTTCTGGGGTTAGTTTGGGCACGATCGCAGCATCTTTATGCAATTTTACATTGATTTAAGATAATAATATATCTGAATATGTAAGATTGCGCAACTTTTTCAACCGGCATGGTGTGCATCATTTCATATGTAATAAATTACAAACTTATGCAGGTAATTTTGTGTACTTTAAGCGTAACATGAAATAATATTTTGCCCGTCACACTTTACTTTGAGTTATGTAATAAAATATCAAAATCGCTTAATAATACCTCAAATTGATTATTACATAGTGTTTTTGAGTACATTGACCAAAATTGCGTCGCAGCATATTAATATTTTTTTTGCTGTGTACGACTAAAAAACAGCATCCACACAGTAAAAAATAAAAAGTAATATCACATCAGATTTGATGCACATCATCGCCGTCGTAAATATAATGTTATATTACATTAGGTTGACGTAACCAAAAGTTGACGTACTTGATAATTCGTTTTCAAATTAAAGCCGTGTAATTCATTTGCGACGTAATATTTGCGATGTAACGACGTAACGACGTAAAAACAGGTCAGGATGAACCCCGCTTTCGGCAGCGGGGTTAGGGGTATTCGGATATGTTTCTTTCATGTTCGAAATTACATTTTCAGATGCAACAATTTCGAAATTTTATTTATTTAAAACGCATTTTATTGTATCCACAAAAACTTGAACTTTTAACTTAAAATTTTCAATCCTTTTTTGTATAAATATTTTTAATTAATCATCTTCAATTTCTAATTATTAATATTTAATTAAAATAAATTAAATTAATTTTTTTTTAGTTATATTTTATTCAAATCATTTGATTAACTATATATTCTAGTATTATTCATGTATTATATTTTATCGGCGGTGGCGTGGCGGCGTCGCGTTGTTGGTTATCGGCAATAGAGGCGGGGGAATTTATTCGAAAGTTTTTTCAGGAAGTCCTCCAGAAATTGCTTAGGAAGTTCCTCTAAAAAAATCTTTAGAAGATTTTCCAAACATACTTCAGGAAGTTCTTCTAGGAATTCGTCCGGAAGTTTGTCTGGAAACTCCTCCAGATACTTCTTTGCAAATATCTCTCCTCCCAGGAATTCCTCTGAAAATTCTTCTAGCAATTTCTCCTGAGGATCCTCCAATTCCGTCACAATTTCCTTGAATAATTCTATCGGAAGTTAATCCAGAATTCATCCGGAAGCTCCTACGTGAGTTCCTCCAGAAGTTCCTCCAGGAATTCCTCCGGATTTTCCTACGGGAATTCTTCCGGAGCTTCACTCCAGGAATTTTCCAGACGCTCCTCCAGGAATTCCTCCAGAAGCTCCTCCGAGGAATTGCTCCAGAAGCTTCTCCAAGAATTTCTTCGGATGTTCATCCAGCAATTCCTGCAGCAATTCCTGCAGGAAGTTCCTCAGGTATTCCTCAGGAAGTTCCTTCAGAAATTCCTCAGGAACTTTCTCCAGAAATTCCTCAGAAACATCTCCAGGAACTCCTCCGGAAGTTCTTCCAGGAATTCCCCCGGAAGTTACTCCAGAAATTCCTCCGGAATTTACTCCAGAAATTTTTCCGAAAGTTCCTCAGAAATTCCTCCGAAGTTCCTTCCAGAAATTCTCCGGAAGTTCCTTCCAGGAATTCCTCTGGAAGTTTCTCAGGAATTTCTTCGGAATTTCCTCCAGGAATTCCTCCGGAAGTTTCTCCAGCAATCACTTCGTAAGCTCGTCCAGGAATTCCTTCAGAAGTTCCCCCAGGAATTCCTACGGCATTTCCTCCAGGAGTTACTTCGAAAGTTCTCCCAGGAATTCTTTCTGAAGTTCCTCCAGGAATTCTTCCGGAAGTTCACCCAGGAATTCCTTCGGAAGTTCTCCAGGAACTCCCTCGGAAGTACCTCCAGGAATTTTCTCGGGAATTCCTTCGAAAGTTCCTCCCGGAATTCCTTCTGAAGTTCCTCCAGAAAATGCTTTGAGAGTTCCTTCGAGAATTCTTCCGGAAGTTATTCTAAAAATTCCTCTGTTATTTTCTCCAGCATTTCCTCCGAGAGTTTCTACAGAAATTCCTTCAGAAGTTCCTCCAGAAATTCTTTAGGAACCTCCTCCATGAATTTTTTCGAACCTCCTCTAGAAAATCCTTTGAGAGTTCCTCCAGCAATTCTTCCGGCAGTTATTTCAGGAACTCCTCTGTAAGTTCCTCCAGGGTTTCCTCCGGAAGTTTCTTTAGGAATTCCTTCGGAAGTTTCTATGGTTATCGGCAATAGAGGCGGGGGAATTTATTCGAAAGTTTTTTCAGGAAGTCCTCCAGAAATTGCTTAGGAAGTTCCTCTAAAAAAATCTTTAGAAGATTTTCCAAACATACTTCAGGAAGTTCTTCTAGGAATTCGTCCGGAAGTTTGTCTGGAAATTCCTCCAGATACTTCTTTGCAAATATCTCCACGAATTCCATTGGAAATCCTCCCAGGAATTCCTCTGAAAATTCTTCTAGCAATTTCTCCTGAGGATCCTCCAATTCCGTTACAATTTCCTTGAATAATTCTATCGGAAGTTAATCCAGAATTCATCCGGAAGCTCCTACGTGAGTTCCTCCAGAAGTTCCTCCAGGAATTCCTCCGGATTTTCCTACGGGAATTCTTCCGGAGCTTCCTCCAGGAATTTTTCCAGACGCTCCTCCAGGAATTCCTCCAGAAGCTCCTCCAGGAATTGCTCCAGAAGCTTCTCCAAGAATTTCTTCGGATGTTCATCCAGCAATTCCTGCAGCAATTCCGCAGGAAGTTCCTCCAGGAATTCCTCAGGAAGTTCCTTCAGAAATTCCTCAGGAACTTCCTCCAGAAATTCCTCAGAAACATCTCCAGGAACTCCTCCGGAAGTTCTTCCAGGAATTCCCCCGGAAGTTACTCCAGAAAATCCTCTGGAAGTTACTCCAGAAATTTTTCCGGAAGTTCCTCCAGAAATTCCTCCGGAAGTTCCTCCAGAAATTCCTCCATTAATTCTTTCGGAAGTTTCTCCAGAAAAACCTTTGAGAGTTCCTCCAGGATTTCCTTCGGAAGTTCTTCCAGGAATTTCTTCGGAAGTTTCTACAATAATTCCCTCGGACGTTGCTCCAGAACTTCCTTAGGAACTTCCTCCAGGATTTCATTCGCAAGTTTCTCCAAGAATTCCTTCGGAAGCTCTTCCAGGAATTTTTCTGGAAGTTCATCCATGAACTCCTACGTAAGTTCCTCTAGAATTTCCTTCGAATGCTCCTCGAGGAATTCCTTCGAAGCTCCTCCGAATTCCTTCAGAAGCTCCTCCGAATTCCTTCAAGTTCCTCCGGGAATTCCTTCGGAAGTTCCTCCGGGAATTCCTTCGGAAGTTCCTCCAGGAATTCCTTCGGAAGTTCCTCCGGGAAGTTCCTCCGGGAATTCCTTCGGAAGTTCCTCCGGGAATTCCTTCGGAAGTTCCTCCAGGAATTCCTCCGGAGGTTCCTCCAGAAGTTCCTTCGGAAGTTGCTCCAGGAGTTTCTTCGGAAGCTTCTCCAGAAATTCCATCAGAAGCTCCTCCAGGATTTCTTTCGGAAGTTCCTTCAGGATTTCCTTCAGAAGTTCCTCCAGGAATTTCTTAGGAAGTTCTTAAAAAAGTTCCCACCGAAATTCCTCCTGGAATTCTTACGGAAATTTCTCCAAGTATGCCTTCGGAAGTTCTTCCTGAAATTACTCCAAAATTTCTTCCAAAGCAATTCAGAGGAACTTCCGAAAGAATTCGGAGAAACTTCCTAAGGAATTTCGGAGGAACTTCCGAAGGAATTCTGAAGGAACTTCCAAGGAATTTAAGGAGGAACTTCAGAAGGAATTCCCGGAGGAACTTCCGAAGGAATTCGAGGAACTTCCGGAGAATTCGAGGAACTTCCGAAGGAATTCCCGGAGGAACTTTCGAAGGAATTCTCAGAGGAACTTCCTAAGGAATTCCTGGAGGAACTCCCGAAGCAATTCCCGGAGAAACTTTCGAAGAAATTCCCGGAGGAACTTGCGAAGGAATTTCCGTAGGAACCTCCGAAGGAATTCTGGGAGAAACTTCCGAAGGAATTCTCGGAGGAACTCATGAAGGAATTCTCGAAGGAATTCCCGGAGGAACTTCCGAAGGAATTCCCTGTGACACTTCCGAAGGAATTCCCGGAGGAACTTCCGAAGGAATTTCCGGAGCAACTTCCGAAAGAATTCCTGAAAGAACTCTCAAAGGATTTTCTGGAGGAACTTCTGAAGGATTTCCGGGAGGAACTTCTGAAGGAATCCCGGGAGGAATTTCCGAAGGAATTCATGGAGGAATTTTCAAAGGAATTTCTGTAAGAATTCCCGAAAGACTTCCGAAGGAATTCCTGGAAACACTTTCGAAAGAACTCCTGGAGTAACTTCCGAAGAATTCCTGGATGAACTTCCGAAGGAATTCCTGGAGGAACTTATGTAGGGTTTTCTGGATGAACTTCCGGAATTCCAGAAGGAACTTCCGAAAGTATTCCTGAATGAACTTCCAGTAGAATTTCTGGAGTAGCTTCTGAAGGAATTCCTGAAGAAACTACCGAATGAATTCCTGGAGAAAGTTCCTAAGGAATTTCTGGAAAGAAATTGCTATAGAAACTTCCGAAGGAATTCCTAAAGGAACTTCCGGAGGAAACCCTGGAGGAACTTACAGAGGAGTTCCTGAAATAACTGCCGGAAGAATTGCTGGAGGAACTCTCAAAGGATTTTCCAGAGGAGGTTCGAAAAAATTCATGGAGGAGGTTCCTAAAGAATTTCTGGAGGAACTTCCGAAGGAATTTCTGTAGAAACTCTCGGAGGAAATGCTGGAGAAAATAACAGAGGAATTTTTAGAATAACTTCCGGAAGAATTCCTGAAGGAACTCTCAAAGCATTTTCTGGAGGAACTTCAGGAAGGAATTCCGGGAGGAACTTTCGAAGAATTCCTGAGAAAATTCCTGGAGGTACTTCCGAGGGAGTTCCTGGAGAACTTCCGAAGGAATTCCTGGGTGAACTTCCGGAAGAATTCCTGGAGGAAATGCCGTAGGAATTCCTGGGGGAACTTCCGAAGGAATTCCTGGAGGAATGTCCGAACGAATTCCTGTAGGAACTTTCGAAGGAATTTCCAAAGGAACTTCCGAAGGAATTCCTGGAGGAACTTACGTAGGGATTCCTGGAAGAATTCCTGAAAGAACTTCGAAGGTATTCCTGGATGAACTTCCGGAAGAATTCCTGAAAGAGCTTCGAAGGAATTCCTGGAGGAGCTTCAAAGGAATTCCCAGAAAAAATTAAATTTTTTAATTTCAATTTTTAAGTTTTAAAAATTTGAAAATTGATTTTAAAAACAAATTGTCATAGGGGAAAAGACGACTTTGGCAGGTTTAAAAAAATCTAATTTTTAAATTTCAAAAAATTTCTAAACCGTCATCCTCCGGGCCGGGCCGGTCTCCGGGCCTTCTATAAAAAGGTTGTTTTTGGAGCGATCATATAGCCTTTACCGTATACTTAGTATACGAGAAAGGCAAAAAGGCCTAATTTTTTTTTAATTTTAAAGTTATTAAATTTCAATTTTTTCCCATTTTTTAAATTTTAAACGTTTCAAAATTTCACCATTTTTCAATTTCTTATTTAATTTTTAAGTTCCTTTATTGTGAGATTTTAAGTCTAAAAACAGAAATTTGTTAGGGTGAGATTTGAAATCTCTCTCTGTAAAATTTGAATTTTTAATTTTATTCACGTTTCAGAAATATTTAGCTTTGAGTGATTCTGTTTTTTTTTGTTATAAATTTTACATATAAAATCCTTAATTTAGTACTTTATTGGAACATTCATATTTTTGATATATTATTTCATTGAAAATAGTATGTTTATTTATAATTTAGTTAGAACATCTTGTTTGCAAAAAAAAGGAAAAAAAAATTTCGTAAACAGCCCTGCGTTAAATTTTGAATTCATGCTAGGTAAGCAGCCCTGGGTAAACATTTACTAAATAACAATCGTTTCTGTTTTCAATCTAAATTAAACTAGCGAGAGCAATCAATCACCTTTCTGAAACAGGAACGGCTGAACAGGAACACTTTCTCTTACCAATTGGAGGTTGGAAAAATTCCCCATCACTTTGCTACGCGACGACAGCAACAAACTTTTGTAGGACCCTTTCTGGATTCTTTCCTAGCGCTCAGAAGAACTCGGTAAAAAGCATTGTCAAATCCTATAACGATTGCAATAAAACAAAAGGATTTTAGGTACAATTTGGAATTTGATATCAATTACCCGCTGATTGAAAACTTACCTCCGATTGAATTCGAAGCAAAATATTGTTGCTCCCGCTCCTCGATTTTCGTGCGGAGAAGTTCATCTCCCATAGTCGGTGATTACGTCAGCTAACCATCGCTTTCACACAACGCACTTTTTCCCGGACTTGAATTTTAATTCACAAATTATATAAATATATTATTTCAAATGACCTAACTGGAATATTAAAATAAACAACCGACAACCGAAAACGCAAAAATTCAATATGGCTGTCAGTTCGTTTCAGACTGGACATGAGCGCGATCACAGCGTCGTAGGTAATCTTACATCAAATCTACGTAATAAAGCACCTGAATAGGTAATATTGCATTTCATTTCCAACCAGCATGATGTGCACCGTTTTATGTGTAATAAAATAACTATTTACGAAGGTAATTTTCTGTACTTTGAGCGTAACGAAAAAAATATTTTGTCCATCTCATTTTACGTTCAATTGTGTAATAAAGCATCGATATGATTTAAAAATACAACAAATTGACTTTTACGTAGACTTTTCAAGTACGTTGTACAAAGTTACATCGCGGCATATTAATATTTTTTTTGCTGTGTATGATAATACATTAAAAATGCTGTACGTGCACAATAAAATATAATATTACCGAAATTGACGTAATATTGCCTCAAAAAATATGGGACGAGCGCGTCACAGTACACAGCAAAAAAAATATTAATATGCCGAAACGTAATTTTCAGAAACGTACCTGAAAAAGATATGTAATAAGCTATTTGACGTAATTTCGTATCGTATCAATGTTTTATTACATCGTTCAACGTAAACTGTATTCGACAAAACTTTATTTTGAAATCTGTCAAATATACGTAAAATTACCTACACAATTAATCATTTGAATACATTCAAAAAGATGCACATAATGCTTGTCGTACATTCGACGTAATTTCGCCAACAGAAGCAAATAATTTTACATCAGCAATGTAATATAACCAGAGCATTAATGATTAATCATAGATTTAATCATGATTAATGAATAATGGATTATTTAATCATTATTCATTAATCATAATCATCCAAAAAATATGATTTAATCATTAGTCACTAATCGTCAATCATATAATTTTACATTCAATCATTAATCACTAATCATATTCATAATTGTTTTGAGTTTGTTCATTAATCATAAATTTTAATCATTGCATACATTGCTTTTATTCATTAATCTTTAATCATAATCATATAATGTTATACCTTTCAATAACCCAATTTGAAATAAAGGTTTCTTGACTATTGATCACTATGCAAATCATTCAATTTGATTATTCATTATTACTATTCATTAATCATATCGATCGTTAATCATTAATCATACACATATTCTGTCAACATTTAATCACGATCGGTAATCGTTAATCATACTTCAAACGTTTCATTAATTAATCATAATCGTTAATTATCGTAAAAAAATATTTTATTCTTTAATCATAATCTTTAATCATTGTCAAAAATGAATAAATCATCAATCATAATCGTTAATCAAGGAGTTAAATGATTTAATCATTACCAATTTAATCATTCATTCGAAGCTTTATTCATTAACGCTCTGAATATAACCCAGCATCAACGGTGCAAGTGTCAAACTTCGGCAACGCCATGGCAGTAACTGACGCTCGAAAATTTTCATTAGTTGTCAGGTGCTAGAAGAAACTTATTTGATTGTGTTATATTTTGTGCTATGTTATATTTGTGTTTTGTGCCTTATGTTTAAATTAAAGGTTATCAAAATCCGCAGCTGGATCAAAACATGATCGGGAATCAGGATAAATTGATTTATCAGATAATCCGCTTCGTGCACTGGATTCTCAGGTAAGTTTCTGTGCGGCGAAAATTGTTTACCACCGGAGCAAAGAATTCAAACTTATTTCCTGAATTGACAGAAAATCTAAGCGGAAGTGAACCATTTGATAGCTGTAAGAAACGAATTCTGGATCCGCAATCGCACCGGAATTGTTGTTCCGATCCTGTTACAAATGACTGCGAAACAATGTTTTCATTCAGAGCAAAGGCCGCAAGAGGATCAAAATTTGCCTGTTGATCGGCTGGGTGTAATCCAACGAGAAAAGTGGAACGAAGAATTACAGGTAAGTTTCTGTGAAAAACATTAAATCACCCGCTGGAACGAAATAACTCACTTTCATACAAATTGCAGGTCGCAAAAACGCCAGGCCGCTAGCAAATTAAACTTTGAGCCATTGCACTATTTCCGGAACGATCATCATGAATTTAAAGAATGTCTACGGAGTTGTGTTGTGCTAAACAAATGTTGCATGGTAAGATTTTCTGGTGGTGTTTAAAGTAGAGAAATTTGTGACAGCATGTCTAGATGCAAATCGATTTATGAAAATTTTAATTTTTAATTTTTAAATTTTAAATTTTGAATTTTATATTTATTATTTTATATTTTAAATTTTAAATTTTATATATTATATTTTAAATTTTGAAGTGTGAATCGAGTTTTAAAAATTCAAATTTAAAATTTTGTATTTTAAATTTTTAATTTAATATCAATTTTTCATTTTAAATTTTGAATTTTATATTTTATATTTGAAATTTTAAATTTCAAAGTGTAAATCAATTTAAAAAAATTTAAATTTTATATTTAAAATTTAAAATTTGAAATTTGAAATTTAAAATTTAAAATTTGAAATTTAAAATTTAAAATTTAAAATTTAAAATTTAAAATTTAAAATTTAAAATTTAAAATTTAAAATTTAAAATTTAAAATTTAAAATTTAAATATTTAAAATTTAATATTTAAAATTTAAAATTTAAAATAAATTTTAAATTTTAAATTTTAAATATTAAATTTTAAATATTTAAATTTTAAATTTTAAATTTTAAATTTTAAATTTTAAATTTTAAATTTTAAATATTAAATTTTAAATTTGAAGTTTTAAACTTTAAACTTTAAATTTGAAATTTGAAATTTTACATATTATATTTTAAATTTTAAAGTGTAAATCAAATTTTGAAAATTTAAATTTTAAATTTTGAACTAAAAAATTTTGTATTTTAAATTTTAAATTTAATATCAATTTTTCATTTTCAGTTTTGAATTTTATATTTCATTTTTTAAATTTTAAATTTTAAAGGGCAAATCGATTTTTAAAAATTTAAATTTTCAATTTTTAATTTTTAATTTATTTCAAATATTTAATTTAGTATCATCTTTTCATTTTAAATTTTGAATTTTATATTTTATATTTTAAATTTTAAAGTGTAAATCAATTTTTGAAAATTTAAATTTTAAATTTTAAATTTTGTATTTCAAATTTTAAATTTTATATCAATTTTTCATTTTGAATTTTTAATTTAAACTGTGTTCCCTTCTTCTTCTTCTTATTGGCATAACATCCCCACACTGGGGACAGAGCCGCCTCGCAGCTTAATGTTCATTAAGCACTTCCACAGTTATTAACTGCGAGGTTTCTATGTCAAGTTACCATTTTGCATCTGTATATCATGAAGCTAACACGATGATACTTTTATGCCCAGGGAAGTCGAGACAACTTCCAATCTGAAATTGCCTAGACCGGCACCGGGAATCGAACCCAGCCACCCACAGCATGGTCTTGCTTTGTAGCCGCGCGTCTTACCACACGGCTAAGGAGGGCCCTATAAACTTCTTTTGCAAATATTACTTCTAGAGTTTATCCAGGATTTTCACCGAGTGTTCCTCTATGAACTCTTTTGGAAATTCCGCCGGTTCTTTTAGCAGTTCCTCCAGGAATAATTTAGCAAATTCCTCCACGAGTTCCTTCTGCGATTACTGAGAAAGTTCCTCCATGAGTCCATCCAGAAATTCCTCCAGTAGGTGTTCTTGGAATTCCTCCGAAAGTTCCGCTTGGAATTCTTCCGGAAGTTCCTCTTGAAATTCTTCCGGAAGTTCTTCTGAAAGTTCCTCCAGGAGTTCTTTCAAAAGTTCTTCCAGAAATTCCACCGGATGTTTCTCCGGAAGTTGCGCAAGTAGTTCCTACAAAAGTTCTTCAAGGACAAATTTCAAACAAAAATTTTAAACAATTTTCCGGGGGAAGTCTTGGTGGAGTTTTAATGAACTTCCTAGGAGAATTTCCGGACTAAAGTCTAGAAAAAGTTCAAAAGAAATGCATGAGAGATTTTATGGAATTAAGTGTCAGGATTTATAACATTTTCAAGTGAAATTCGAAAGGAATTCAGAAGGAAGTTCTCGTCTAAATTATAGAGTGTTCTTGATTAAATTTCAAGAAGAACTCCAGGAAAACACTAAGAAGTTCCCAGGTGATTTGCTCAAGGAATCGCTGATGGAATTTCTGGGGAAGTTGGAGAAATTTTAGAAGGCATATTTGGGGAAAATTTAATGAGATTGAAAGTTTTCTGGAATAACTTTCTGAGTTCCTCCGGAAGTTCCTTCTGGAGTACCTCCGGAAATTTCTTCGCGAATTCCTCCGGAAGTTCCTTCTAGAGTTCCTCCGCAAGTTGCTTCTGGAGTTCTTTCGAAAGTTCCTTCTGTAGTTCCTCCGGAAGTTCCTTCTGCAGCTCCTCCGGAAGTTCTTTCTGTAGCTCCTCTGGAAGTTCCTTCTGAGTTCCACTGAAGATCCTTCTGGAGTTCCCTCCTGCAGTTCCTTCTAGAGTTCCTCCGAAGTTCTCTTTGAGGTTCCTCCGAAGTTCCATCTGAAGTTCTTCCGAAGTTCCATCTGGAGTTCTTCCGGAAGTTCCTTCTGGAGTTTCTCCGGAAGTTCCTTCTACAATTCCTCCACAAGTTTCTTCTGGATTTCCTCCGGAAGTTTCTTTTGAATTTCCTCCGGAAGTTCCTTCTACAATTCCTCCACAAGTTTCTTCTGGATTTCCTCCGGAAGTTTCTTTTGAATTTCCTCCGGAAGTTTCTTCTGATTTCCTCCGGAAGTTCCTTCTGGAGTTTCTCCGAAGTTCTTTCTGAGTTCCTCCGGAAGTTCATTCTGTAGTTCTTCCGGAAGTTCCTTCTGAAATCCTCCGGAAGCTCCTTCTGGAGTTCCTCCGGAAGCTCCTTCTGGAGTTCCTCCGGAAGCTCCTTCTGGAGTTCCTCCGGAAGCTCCTTCTGGAGTTCCTCCGGAAGCTCCTTCTGGAGTTCCTCCGGAAGCTCCTTCTGGAGTTCCTCCCAGCTCCTTCTGAGTTCCTCCGAAGCTCCTTCTGAAGTTCCTCCGGAAGCTCCTTCTGAAGTTCCTCCGGAAGCTCTTTCTGGAGTGCCTCGGGAAGCTCCTTCTGGAGTTCCTCCGGAAGTTCCTTTTGGAGTTCCTCCGGAAGTTCCTTTTGGAGTTCCTCCGGAAGTTTTTTCTGGAGTTCATCCGGAAGTTCCTTCTGGAGTGCCTTCGGAGGTTCCTTCTGGAGTTCTTCTGGAAGTTACTGCCGGAAATCCTCCGGAATATCCTGTACGAATTCATCCTAGAGTTCCTCCTGGGATTCCGCCAAAAGTTTCTGCTGGAACTCCTTCAGAATTTCTTTCTGCAATTCCTCCGGAAACTCTATCTGGATGTTCCAAAAGCTCCTTCTGGAATTCCTCCGGAAAATCCTCCTGGAAATCCTCCGGAAGTTCCTCCTGGAATTCATCCGGAAGTTCCTCCTGGAATTCCTCTGAAAGTTCCTCCGCAGTTCCTATAGGAATTCTACCGGCAGTTCCTCTAGGAATTCTTCTGGAAGTTCTCCCAGGAATTCTCCGAGTTTCTGAAATTCCTCCGAAGTTCTTTCTGAATTCTTCCGAAGTTCCCCTATGAATTACTCTGAAAGTTCCCTAGAAATTCCTCCGAAGCTCCCCAGGAATTCCTCCCGAAGTTCCTTCAGGAATTCCCCGAAACTCCTGCAGGAATTCTTCCGGGAGCTCCTCCAGCAATACTGCAAACCCCTTCCGAAGGAATGCCTGGAGGAACCTCCGGAGGATTCCTAGGGGAGCCTGTAGAATTTCTAGGGAACTCCAGAGTGATTTATAGGGGAAATTCTGGAAGAATTCCAGGGAGAACTTCCAGAGGAATTTCAGGGGAAACTTCCGGAAGAATTCCTAGAGGAACTTCCAGAGGAGTTCCTATGGGAACTGCCGGGAGAATTCCTATGGGAACTTTCGGAGGAACTCCGGAGAAATTCCAGGAGGAACTTCCGAAGGAAGTTTAGAAGGATCTTTCGGATGACTTCTTGGAGGAACTTTCAGAGGAATTCCAGGAGGAACTTCCGGAGGAATTCCAGGAGGTACTTCCGGAGGATTTCCAGGAGGAACTTCCGGAGGATTTCCAGGAGGATTTTCCGGAGGAATTCCAGAAGGAACTTTTGGAACATCCAGATAGAGCTTCCGGAGAAATTGCAGAAAGAAATTCTGAAGGAGTTCCAGCAGAAACTTTTGGCGGAATTCCAGCAGGAACTCTAGGATGAATTCGTGCAGGATATTCCGGAGGATTTCCGGCAGTAACTTCCAGAAGAACTCCAGAAGGAACCTCCGAAGGCACTCTAGAAGGAACTTCCGGATGAACTCCAGAAAAAACTTCCGGAGGAACTCCAAAAGGAACTTCCGGAGGAACTCCAGAAGGAACTCCAGAAGAAAATTCCGAATGAACTCCAGAAGCAACTTCCGAATGAACTCCAGAAGCAACTTGCGGAGGAACTCTAGAAGGAACTTCCGGAGGAACTCCAGAAGGAACTTCCGGAGGAACTCCAGAAGGAACTTTCGGAGGAACTCCAGAAGGAACTTCCGGAGGAACTCCAGAAGGAACTTCCGGAGGAACTCCAGAAGGAACTCCAGAAGGAACTTCCGGAGGAACTCCAGAAGGAACTTCCGGAGGAACTCCAGAAGGAACTTCCGGAGGAACTCCAGAAGGAACTTCCGGAGGAACTCCAGAAGGAACTTCCGGAGGAACTCCAGAAGAAACTTCCGGAGGAACTCCAGAAGGAACTTCTGGAGAAACTCCAGAAGGAACTTCTGGAGAAACTCCAGAAGGAACTTCTGGAGAAACTCCAGAAGGAACTTCTGGAGGAACTCCAGAAATGACTTCCGGAGAAAATCCAGAGGAAACTTCCGGAGGAAATCCAGAAGAAACTTCCGGAGGAAATCCAGAAGAAACTTCCGAAGGAAATCCAGAAGGAACTTGCGGAGGAACTCCAGTAGGAACTTCCGGAGGAACTCCAGAAGGAACTTCCGGAGGAACTCCAGTAGGAACTTCCGGAGGAACTCCAGAAGGAACTTTCAGAGGAACTCCAGAAGGAACTTCCGGAGGAACTCCAGAAGGAACTTCCAGAGGAACTACAGAAAGAACTTCCGGAGGAATTCCAGGAGGAACTTCCGGAGGAACTCCAGAAGAAACTTGTGGAGGAACTCCAGAAGCAACTTGCGGAGGAACTCCAGAAGGAATTTCCGGAGGAATTCCTGCAGTAACTTCCGGAGGAACTCCAGAAGCAACTTCCGGAGGAACTCCAGAAGCAACTCCAGAAGGAACCTCCGGAGGAACTCCAGAAGGAACTTCCGGAGGAACTCCAGAAGGAACTTCCGGAGGAACTCCAGAAGGAACTTCCGGAGGAACTCCAGAAGGAACTTCCGGAGGAACTCCAGAAGGAACTTCCGGAGGAACTCCAGAAGGAACTTCCGGAGGAACTCCAGAAGGAACTTCCGGAGAAATTCCAGAAGGAACTTTCGGAGGAACCCCAGAAGGAACTTCCGGAGAAACTCCAGAAGGAACTGCAGGAGGAACTCCAGAAGGATATTCCGGTGGAACTCCAGAAGGAACTTCGGGAGGAACTCCAGAAGGAACTTGCGGAGGAACTCCAGAAGGAACTTCCGGAGGAACTCCAGAAGGAACTTCCGGAGGAACTCAGAAAGTTATTCCAGAAATCTTTCAATCTTATAAAATTTTCCCCAAATATGCCTTCTAAAATTTCTCCAACTTCCCCAGAAATTCCATCAGCGATTCCTTAAGCAAATCACCTGAGAACTCCTTAGAGTTTTCCTGGAGTTCTTCTTGAAATTTCCCCAAGAACACTCTATAATTTAGACGAGAACTTCCTTCTGAATTCCTTTCGAATTTCACATGAAATTGTTCTAAATCCTGACTATTAATTCCATAAAATCTCTAGACTTCAGTCCGGAAATTCTACTAGAAAGTTCATTAAAACTCCACCACGACTTCCCCCGGAAAATTGTTTAAGATTTTTTTTAAATTCCTCCAGGAATTCACCCGGTCATTCCTGCAGAAATTCCCTAAAGGAATTATATCAATTATCTCGCAATGGAACGTATTTCGTATCGTCATCGTTAATTCATAAACAAAATTCCAGGTGAATTTGTGAAGGAACTTCCAGAGGAATTCCTGTAGGAACTTCCGGGGGAATTCCTGGAGGAACTTCCGGGGGAATTCCTGGAGGAACTTCCGGAGGAATTTCTGGATAAACTTCCGGAGGGATTCCTGGAGGAATACCAGGAGGAACTTCCGGAGGAACTTGTCGCACAGGTCTACTAAAAATCAAGAACTAAAAAAAAAGTAAAAAATATAAAAAATTCAATTCTTTTTTAGGTTAAGTTAAATTGAAAAAAATAAAGTTGAAAATTATAAATTATAAATTCAAAATTAAAAAATAAAAATTCAAAATTTGAGGTAGTACTATTTGTGGATACAATAAAATGCGTTTTGAATAAAAAAATTAAATTGCATCTGAAAATGTATTTTTGGGCATGAAAGAAAAAAATCCGAATACCCCTAACCCGCTGCCGCAAGCGGGATTCGTTCTGACCGGTTCCTACATCGTTTTATCAGCTACATCGAAAATATTACGTCGAAAATTAATTACATTGCTTCAATTTGAAATCAAAATATCAAGTACGTCAACTTTTTGTTACGCCATTCAGATGTAATAAAACACTATATTTACGACGGCGATGATGTGCATCAAATCTGATGTGATATTACTTTTTATTTTTTACTGTGTAGGAGAAGGTGATGAATTTCAAGTTTTGTTCGTGTAGCTTGATCATGATTTTTATCGATTGAATCTTATGGCGATCGATGTAATAATGCGTTGATGTGATGTGAAAGTACGGTTAATCATCAATTACATCAAAATATTAGGTACGTTTTAGGGAGTTCCGTCGCTGCAAATTAATATATTTTTTGCTGTGTTTCAAGTCCGCTATTCTGCATCGCTTTGGAGGGAGTAATACGAAGGGCTGGGATTGACACAAGTGGAACGATTTTCACGAAGTCCGTCCAGTTATCACTGGACCTCACTGGTGAACTCCGATTACGATACCAGCAAAGAAATTTGGAGACGTATCATGGCAGGAAATCGTACATACTTTGGACTTCGCAAAACGCTCCGATCGAATAGAGTTCGTTGCCGTACCCAACTGACTATCTACAAAACGCTTATTAGATTGGTAATTCTCTACGGACATGAGACCTGGAAGATGCTCGTGGAGAATTAACGCGCACTGGAAATTTTCGAAAGGAAATTACTGTTTACCATCTATGGTGGGGTGGCGGATGAACCACGAGTTGCATCAGCTGTTGGGAGAATCATCCATCGTTCACACCACAACAATCGGAAGACTGCGGTGGGTTGGGCACGTAGCCAGAATGTTGGACAGTAGTCCGGTGAAAATGTACTCTTAAATGAATATTATCAGCTATCGAATAACATGCAATATTCGGGTTTACATTCCATCTAAAAATGTTTATCTTCAGTTGACCTGGTAGACCAATTGATCCAAAATCCAGAATAGTTTGGAGAGCCTAGAACATCTGGCGAGGGTATATCTGAGTTGCAAATCATAGACGTGGGCTCTACGGACATATATGGGCTTGACTGGTCACTTTCTGATAGCTATCGAGCGCAGTTGACATGGTATGGTTGGCGTGGACATGACGGGTTTCCATTGGCACGGGTTCCCATAGTTTCCTTCGGGAAAATTTGAATATCATCTTTCCGCAGTCATAGACGTCATTTCAGAGTCGCTGGGGATGTCCAGAAGAAACATATTGTTCACACATAGTAAAGTTAATGCTAGAATAGTGTTGTAATACAATTTTTGTTTTTGTCTGCACAAGAATAATTTTCAAGAGCAAAAAACTCACAACATTACAAATTTTAAAATTATATCAGCGTTGTAATATATATGGCTGGGATGCTACATACTATCAATTTTAACTGCCTACTGTTGGACAATTCGGTGATACGCATTTTTTGAACCATATTATGATAAAATCCTGTTTCAACATTTGAAAGATAATGGCTACTAAGAACAAAATTCTATCAAAATAAGTTATAAATATCACAATATGTTAAAATTGTATTCAGTTTTTTTTATGCTCTCCTAGTTGGGTATCCGTAAAACAATTGTGAAAATCGGTCAAAAAACGCCTGTGAAACGCGTTAGTAATTTTATCGCGGTATTCGTAGTGCTAAAACGATTTATGAAGGAAAACCCAACTCTAGACTTCATTAATTCAAAAGAGCCCTACTCCAATGGTTGATTACGGATGTACTGCCGTTCTACGCATAATTGTCCATGTTATTTTTGATGCAAAAACCCAAACTCGAGTCGATTTATCCCACTGAAAAAATGAAGTAGTTGTTTGATGACAATTGAGACCGAAAATCGTTTTAATAAGTAGAGATTCGTTTTATGTCATGGAAAAGTGTTGCCTACGCTTATAACATCCCAAAAATATTTGTTTAATTTCAAGATCCAATCGCTTCTAAAATCAGTGGGACAAATTGACTCGAGTTTGGATTTTTAAATCAAAGGTGTAGTGTAGTCTCCGAGGTAATCATCTGGTACAAGATTGAATCTGAAACACTTTGAAACAGCGAATTTGGATAAAATTCCCCAAAATTAAATTCTTGATTTCGACACCCCCCTAAGGCCTGGCGCCTTTGGTCTTAGAGAGG